>NC_041389.1:104044378-104051699 GCF_002162155.2 Triticum dicoccoides | reverse complement strand
GGGGGTTGCTTCCTTTTTTTAGCTTTGTTTTCTGTTTTCTTTTTTTATATATACTTTGCTTTCTTTTAGTTTCCTATTATTTTAGTTTTAGTAAATTTACCAAAGTGGCACCTAAATAGGATTTTACAAATTATGCCACTGCCACAATAGTTTAATACTTATAACAATTTAGTTTTGAAAATGTTTATTATTTTTAAAGCATTAAAATAATTGTTTTTTCTACTCTTTTATTCATTTAACAGTATTTAAACATTTTATAAAAGTGTGGTTTCTCCACCATAATTATCTATGCAATATTTGGTTCACTCCGAACATTTTAGTTTTAATATTTGAAAACTTTTATTGTTTGCCTATTTTTGAATTTGAATTTGAATCGGTTTCGAACTAACTCGAGATTAGCAACTATAAACGAGGTGACGTGGCACCATTAGCAGAGGATCACTGTAGCTTAATTACCCGGGCGTCACAATTCTCCTCCACTACAAGAAATCTCGTCCCGAGATTTAAGCGGTGGAGTAAGGGGCGAAGGTGTTGGTAGCGAAAAAAAACCTAACGAGTCTTCTCGGTCTTGGCTTCCCTTTCGAAGAGGTTGATCCCTTTCGTTGATGTCTTCATTTCACTGCTTCAAGTCACCATGATCAATTTGTCATCCTTTCTTCGGGATCTCCATCGTACTTACGAATAGGTAAGGGGCAGCTCTACAACGATAGGATGTTACAAGGGAAAATCTTCTGGGGGTTTCCCAAGTATGAACATATGAGCATCTCTCGAGTTGAACAAACGAAACACATCGAGAGCAAAGTAAGACGGTGCAATAAGAAGTTTCAAGCGGATAGGCAATTGTTCATTGCCTGAAACAGAGTGTGAATGGGGTTCAGAGCAACAGGAATAAGTATTGTGTCCGATACCAGAATTGATCACTAGGAAGGTGGCTCGCAAATTACATACGAAGTCAAGCTATAGGAATAACTTTGGCAATAGGGTGTATAGGAGAGTCAGGTTTCGATCCTGTGAAACTGTGGGTTATGGGCCCACCATGTGGTTCTTTTTTTTTAATAGGAGCAGTGACATCTTGCACGGTCATGATAGTAAGGCATGTCAGGGAGTACCATGTCAGCTATGTCGGCAACAACGTTGGTACCAAGGGCGAGGGACGAAGAGAACCATTTTCCTGCTCGTTGAAACGAGGCGGACCAATAGGCAAGGTTCCCGTCCATCGGTGGTTACCGGAATGTCATCAACAATAGTAACAAGGTCTTGCTGACCGAGTTGTACATCGAGGTGTTTGCACAAGTAGTGGATTATTACTGCTTATATCATATAGATCATAGAAAAGGTTTAAACAAACCAATGGAAGGAAAATATGATCATCAGATTAAACAGAACAATGGAAAGGAAAATATGTTTAAACACATATTTCGAGGGTATATCCTTCCCAAGGACAAGCAGAGCAAGATATCCATGACAGGATATAAAGTAGAAAACCATTTAGGTAAGGGGGGAGGAATCTCATGATATTACTCATACAACGGTGTTAGGATAATTGATAATTAAAATATAGCATCGTGCTTCAAACGTGCCTGTTGAAAATCGGAGTACCATTGACATGCTTCGAGATAGCAGTGACATGGTCTTCAGATGAAGATCAGACTTTGGAAACACGAAGGATCCATCAAGAATAACTTGTAGAATAAGTCTTACAATTTCCTCATGGATGAATGGATAACCTTGCTGAAAAGGAATCTATAATGATAGGTCCTCCAGCCGGGGGGGGGGGTGCTAGGCATGACATCATGTTACCGGGTCATCAAAGGATCAACATCATAACTCTTGGAAAGTTGTCCCATCCATCATATCTGACCGAGATTCATATCCAATTGGTGTCATGATACCTCAGACTCAAGGGGTCCGAGAGGAAAAGGTGCAACACAAATCGACGAAATGACATTGCAAGATTCTCGGGAAATGAACTATGGGAGCGGGTTTCTGAAGCAATAGTTCATCATTAAACCAAGGAGGGGATGAGGAGGTGGCTGACGGGCTCAGCGACAATTCATCGAGAATTCCAAATGGATGGATTTCCACGATAATGTGAACAAGAGGATGGCATTTGTTAGATCAAATGATATAATGGGACATGCTCGAGGAAAACATACATAATTAAACATTGGTTGAACGGTGCACCCGAAATATGGGTTGGGTTGCACGGCCAATGTTAGAATGGTGATTCAATTATCGAAAGACTTAGAATGAACTATCGCCCATTCACTTCAAAGCAATAGGGTTGCTAGAAGGAAAGAATCCAAACAACACCGTTCACTTGTTGGAATTAACACGGGGACCAAGAAAGAATGGTGATGGTGAGAAGTATTTCTATGTCAAGAATTCTCAAGAGGTGGAACAAATCTCAGAACAGTCTTGACATAAAGGATGGTAATACTCCAAGGTAAAGAAGAACAATTGCTGGATAGCAAGGAACTCAAGGTATAACACCAAACATGAACAAGCTTGTGTTGGTGGGAGGGCAATAAAGTGGTCGACGATAATACAATTCATCGAGGGCAAGGATGGTGTTTCTCGTCATAAATTCAATTGATATCCTGGATGAGCTCAGAATGTTGATGATCACGACACCTTTGTCACGAGAGTTCATGAAGATGTAGTCAATCAGTGACGACATCAAGTCAAAGGAATGATGAAGCAAGAGGTTATTGGAACCACGGTTATGACACAAACTCGAACTCAAGCTTGTTGTTTAAGGTGAAAGGGTATGACGAGGAAAAATCGACGTAAGGTTAGTTCATCGTCGAAAATTGGTGCTCCGAGAATAAGGACCAGGTAGCACCGTTAGAATCGTCACGACAATGATGTAGCCAAACAGGCTAGGAATGGCGTGATCGGGTACAAACTCGTACTTATAGAAGCTTACTGAAGAGTTGTTGAACCGTAGAGCGGACTCGGTTCAGTTATCGATGTCTTTGAGTGTTCAATAACTCAGAGCCCGCGAAAAATTGGAAGCAGTGGGAAGGTAGCACTTGATGAAGAACTCATAAAAAGTTATGCAGTTCCATGATAATCTCGAGATACCAGGGGGGTAATACTCGACGACAGATCAAAATAGAGGTTGGACTGGGGTATTGCTCTGCAGAAGACAAGTGCTTAAACTGGCACGAGAATTGGTATTTAAAGGAGAACATGGTCGGAACCACGATTGAAAAAGGCCAGATCCCAGATATAAGATGAACTTATACCAAGGGAATAATTAATTTTAAAAGAAGCTTCGATGAGAAGATCTACATCGTGTCTATGGGCATGAACACAGAGTTCAAGGTCGACTCCCACTTCTTCAATGTATAATCTTCCATTCACTTCTCGCTTTGATAAAGGCATTAGTGTTGAAAGTTTTACCTGGTGAAATACCAGATGAGTATGACTCATGAAATCTTCCGAGTTCACACCTATTAAGGAAGGCATAGGTTCAACCCATTGGGGCATCTTAGAATCATATACCAAATTTTCAGAAGTAATTAACTCAAGCTCAAAGGCAGAGCATGGTTGAGAAAGCAAAGGATACAATTTACCAAAGGCATTATGTATCAGAGGAAAGGCTCACAAGGTTATTAAATATGAAGGGCGTTGTCAGATAAAATCCAACAAAGGACCTGGTGGTCCACAAGGGATCTGACATGAGCATCGGTACTCAACTAGAGGAAGAAGATTGCAAGGAGATCGGATTATAGAAACAACTGACTAACTCAATTGTCAACTGCAAAGGAATTATGATTTCCAAATCAAGGGATCAGAAGCAATGCTCTGAGTAGGGATGGATAAGTTAAATAGCCTTAGGGTACAATCAATGACAATTGGATTGGTCGAGAACCAATTCCAGTTACAAGAATGGCAGCTTAGCCGGAGAAGTAGTTTATAAGGATCAATGATGATTGCGTGCATTCGCAAACATATTGAGTCAACAGACTCAAAATGATAATGACAAGGAATGTCATTAAGACTACGAGACTTATGGGATTAACCATAATGCGAGCAAACAAGAATCTCAAGAGCCAAAGGCTCCAGAGGATTTTCGGAAGATCAAATATTATTTTGAAGACTTTTGTGAAACACAAGAACAACTGGGGATGAGCGGATACTCGGCAAGCGCGAGTAATTTTCCGTAGGGGTATTCATGCAGCAAGGAACTGCAGGGCAGTAAGCGTAAAGAATTCTCGGAATACCGAAGAGTATTTCAGGACATTTTGTAGTAACAAGAGCAACTGGGGATGACAATATGAACGATAGGTGTAAGTAGTTATCCAGAGGGATTTATCGATGGAAGTGAATTGCAAAAGCGATGGCACATAGTCTCGAGAGCACATCATAGAGTATCTTCGGAATCTTCTGGTGCAGCAGGCGGTCATCGGTAACAAGTGGCTCTCCGGGAGAAAGTACTTGCGAGAACCTAAAGTTAGTTTTGTTTTTAGCAAAATCATTTAACCCGAATAGAAGAGAGCTCAGAGTCCCAGAGTAAAGGTCGAGGAGTAAAAGATCCTAGTACCACCCGATGGTGACGTGGGCCCATGGCCGCACAGCCATGTTAGTAAAAGTTTTGTAAAGTCTAGACTCGACTTCGGCCAAGGAGTTGGAAGGGGCATTCCTACAGGCAGTCGGCTCTGATACCAACTTGTGACGCCCCCGATTCAATCGTACACTAATCATGCACGCAAACGTGTACGATCAAGATCAGGGACTCACGGGAAGATATCACAACACAACTCTAAAACATAAATAAGTCATACAAGCATCATAATACAAGCCAGGGGCCTCGAGGGCTCGAATACAAGTGCCCGATCATAGACGAGTCAGCGGAAGCAACAATATCTGAGTACAGACATAAGTTAAACAAGTTTGCCTTAAGAAGGCTAGCACAAACTGGGATACAGATCGAAAGAGGCGCAGGCCTCCTGCCTGGGATCCTCCTAACTACTCCAGGGCGTCGTCAGCGGGCTGCACGTAGTAGTAGGCACCTCCGGTGTAGTAGGGGTCGTCGTCGACGGTGGCGTCTGGCTCCTAGACTCCAGCATCTGGTTGCGACAACCAGAAAGAAAGGAAGGGGGGAAAAGGGGGGAGACAGCAACCGTGAGTACTCATCCAAAGTACTCGCAAGCAAGGAACTACACTACATATGCATGGGTATATGTGTAAGGAGGCCATATCGGTGGACTGAACTGCAGAATGCCAGAATAAAAGGGGGATAGCTAGTCCTATCGAAGACTACGCTTCTGGCAGCCTCCGCCTCGCAGCACATAGAAGAGAGTAGATTGAAGTCCTCCAAGTAGCATCTCCAAGTAGCATCTCCAGTAGCATCGCATAGCATAATCCTACCCGGCGATCCCCTCCTCATATCCCTGAGGGAGAGCGACCACCGGTTGTATCTGGCACTTGGAAGGGTGTGTTTTATTAAGTATCCGGTTCTAGTTGTCATAAGGTCAAGGTACAACTCCAAGTCGTCCTGTTACCGAAGATCACGTCTATTCGAATAGATTAACTTCCCTGCAGGGGTGCACCACATAACCCAACACGCTCGATCCCATTTGGCCGGACACACTTTCCTGGGTCATGACCGGCCTCGGAAGATCAACACGTCGCAGCCCCACCTAGGCAAAATAGAGAGGCCAGCACGCCGGTCTAAACCTAAGCGCACAGGGGTCTGGGCCCATCGCCCATAGCACACCTGCACGTTGCGTACGCGGCCGAAAGCAGACCTAGCCTAGTGGCGTTCCAGTCCAATTCGGCGCGCGCCGCTCCGTCGCTGACGTCTGAAGTGCTTCGGCTGATACCACGACGTCGGGATACCCATAACTACTCCCACGTAGATGGTTAGTGCGTATAGGCTCGTAGCCGACTCAGATCAAATACCAAGATCTCGTTAAGCGTGTTAAGTATCCGCGAACACCGAACAGGGCCAGGCCCACCTGTCTCCTAGGTGGTCTCAACCTGCCCTGTCGCTCCGCCACAAAGTAACAGTCGAGGGCCGTCGGGAACCCAGGCCCACCTCTACCGGGATGGAACCACCTGTCCTTTCAGCCCCCTCGTCAGAATCACTTGCGGGTACTCAATGAGCTGACCCGACTTTAGTCACCATCTGTATAGTATGTATGTATGTATAGTATATACCCGTGATCACCTCCCAAGTGATCACGGCCCAATAGTATAGCAAGGCAGACTGACAAGAATGTAGGGCCAATGATGTTAAACTAGCATCCTATACTAAGCATTTAGGATTGCAGGTAAGGTATCAACAGATGTAGCGACAATGTCAGGCTATGCATCGGAATAGGATTAACGAAAGCAGTAACATGCTACACTAGTCTAATGCAAGCAGTATAGAGTAGAATAGGCGATATCTGGTGATCAAGGGGGGGGGGGCTTGCCTGGTTGCTCTGGCAAGAGAGAGGGGTCGTCAACTCCGTAGTCGAACTGGGCAGCAACGGCGTCGGTCTCGTTGTCTACCGGAGAGAAGAGGGGGAAGAAATAATGAATACAGAGCAAACAAAGCATCACAAAATATAACAAGGCAATACGCGGTGTTCGGTGTGCCCTAACGCGGTAGTAAGTGATACCGACGAAGGGGGGAAACATCCGGGAAAGTATTCCCGGAGTTTCGCGTTTTCGGGCAGAGGAACCGGAGGGGGAAAGTTGCGAGTTTGATATGTTAGGGGTGTGTGGTGGACGAACGGGCTGCGTATCCGGAATCGTCTCGTCGTTCTGATCAACTTTCATGTTGAAAATATTTTAATCCGAGTTACGGATTAAAAGATATAATTTTCTAAAGATTTTATTAATTTCTGAAATTTAACTAATTAATTATTTAATTCGAAAATGAATTTATGACGTTAGCATGATGTCATGCTGACGTCAGCAGTCAACAGGGTTGACTTGGTCAACCTGAAAGGTGGGTCCCGTTCGTCATTGACTGTTTAGTCTAATTAATGTTTAGCTAATCTAATTACTGTTTAATTAAACTAATTAGTTAATTAGGTTAATTAACTAGGATTAATTAACTTAATTAATTTAGTTAATTAATTAATTAATTAAGTTTATTTATTTTTTTTGTTAATATTTATTTTATTTTACAGGGTGGGGCCCAGTAGTCATACTCTAGGGGGTTTTGTTTTAAAGGGGATTAGCCCCTAAGCTAATTAGGGCCGGTCCCATGTGGCGGTGACACAGCCGGCTCGTGCCGCGGCTGTGCACGCACGCACAGTGGTGACGGCGCCGGCGGTACTCGGCCGGCAGGCAGCGGTGGTGGCCCGCCGCGGGCGTC
>NC_041389.1:104043547-104044221 GCF_002162155.2 Triticum dicoccoides | reverse complement strand
CACGCGCAGGCCGGCGTCGGGGACCCGTGCGCGGTCGGGGGCATGGTGAGCGCGCATCGGGCGCGACCGGAGACGGCGCGGGCGTGCACGGCGATGGGGAGGGCGCGCGTGGGAGCGCGACCACTGTAGGTCGAGCGCGGCGACGGGCGCCGGTGATAGTGGCGAACGAGCTAGGGGAGGGGAGGCCGGAGCACAGAGGAAAGAGGAGGGCGCGGGGCTCACACTGAGCCGGACGGGGAGGGCCGCGGGCTCGGGGTGGACGGCGAGGCGGAGGATGGGGACGGGCGACGTAGACGGGGAGGCGGCGCCGACGACGGCGGTTGGTGGGGTGACTCCGGCGGGGTGGTCCGGCGTCGGCGCAGGGCATCGGGGGCGTCGATTGCCCCCGACCGGATCCACGCAGGAGGGAGGTTGAGGAGGCGGGCGACGGCGGGGCCGCGCGGGCGGCGTCAGTGAGGTGGCGGTGGGTGGCGACGGAGTCAGGGCGAGCGATGGGGGCGACGGGATCTTGGTCCGCGGCGACGAATGGATGGAGACGGATGCGGGGCGGCAATGCGGCGGTCCAGCGGAGGAGGATCAGCCGACCCGCGGTGGGTGGCGGCACGGGGCGCATCGGCTTCGGGTCCCTGCCCCCGACCTCGATCCAGATCGGGGGAAGAGAACGAAAGAGTGGG
>NC_041389.1:104042538-104043537 GCF_002162155.2 Triticum dicoccoides | reverse complement strand
AGGTTAGGGTTTGGTCGCCCACAGGGGTTATAGGCCAGGGGAGTGGGCGAGGCCGGTTGGGCCGGTGGGTTGGTCCAGTGGGGGGTTGTGGCCTGCTGGGCCGAAGCCCAGTGGGGGGGGGGTTGCTTCCTTTTTTTTTGCTTTGTTTTCTGTTTTCTTTTTTTATATACTTTGCTTTCTTTTAGTTTCCTATTATTTTAGTTTTAGTACATTACCAAAGTGGCACCTAAATAGGATTTTACAAATTATGCCACTGCCACAATAGTTTAATACTTATAACAATTTAGTTTTGAAAATGTTTATTATTTTTAAAGCATTAAAATAATTGTTTTTTCTACTCTTTTATTCATTTAACAGTATTTAAACATTTTATAAAAGTGTGGTTTCTCCACCATAATTATCTATGCAATATTTGGTTCACTCCGAACATTTTAGTTTTAATATTTGAAAACTTTTATTGTTTGCCTATTTTTGAATTTGAATCTGAATCGGTTTCGAACTAACTCGAGATTAGCAACTATAAACGAGGTGACGTGGCACCATTAGCAGAGGATCACTGTAGCTTAATTACCCGGGCGTCACAATTCTCCTCCACTACAAGAAATCTCGTCCCGAGATTTAAGCGGTGGAGTAAGGGGCGAAGGTGTTGGTAGCGAAAAAAACCTAACGAGTCTTCTCGGTCTTGGCTTCCCTTTCGAAGAGGTTGATCCCTTTCGTTGATGTCTTCATTTCACTGCTTCAAGTCACCATGATCAATTTGTCATCCTTTCTTCGGGATCTCCATCGTACTTACGAATAGGTAAGGGGCAGCTCTACAACGATAGGATGTTACAAGGGAAAATCTTCTGGGGGTTTCCCAAGTATGAACATATGAGTATCTCTCGAGTTGAACAAACGAAACACATCGAGAGCAAAGTAAGACGGTGCAATAAGAAGTTTCAAGCGGATAGGCAATCGTTCATTGCCTGAAACAGAGTGTGAATGGGGTTCAGAGCAACA
>NC_041389.1:103900179-104042528 GCF_002162155.2 Triticum dicoccoides | reverse complement strand
ACTTTGCTTTCTTTTAGTTTCCTATTATTTTAGTTTTAGTAAATTTACCAAAGTGGCACCTAAATAGGATTTTACAAATTATGCCACTGCCACAATAGTTTAATACTTATAACAATTTAGTTTTGAAAATGTTTATTATTTTTAAAGCATTAAAATAATTGGTTTTTCTACTCTTTTATTCATTTAACAGTATTTAAACATTTTATAAAAGTGTGGTTTCTCCACCATAATTATCTATGCAATATTTGGTTCACTCCGAACATTTTAGTTTTAATATTTGAAAACTTTTATTGTTTGCCTATTTTTGAATTTGAATTTGAATCGGTTTCGAACTAACTCGAGATTAGCAACTATAAACGAGGTGACGTGGCACCATTAGCAGAGGATCACTGTAGCTTAATTACCCGGGCGTCACAATACTAAATCTTTATGGCACGAAGGAACTGGGTGTCGGAGCAACTAGGTGCTCCGGAGTTCGGGTCACTGATTTTTTTCCGCTGCATCGGCTCGCTAGTGCAGGGCACCGGTGCGAGATGTAGCAACAATTGTCTTTACACCGGTTTTGGCATACATAGTGGACGCCTTAGTGCTATTAGTTCTATGTTACTAAATTTGTGCATGTACACATTGTTAGTATCAATTTGCTATCATCCAAACACTATCGCTATGATGTTGCAATTATATTTACCTTCCTCTTAAAATGTTCAATTTGTTATTTATAGTACATGAGTAAGAACTTGTAGTGTTGTTGTAGTTAATTATAGCTTCTGATGTTTCAGAAATTGGTTGTTGTGTCAGTAGCAATTAATTCATTTGCACATTAATCTTTTTGAGAAGATATGTCCTAATTAACTTGTTTCTTTAGTTTTTCAAAATAAGTATTGGTGATTTTCTATGTTGCTATAAACCCATTTTCCCTACAATTGTTACTGATCTAGTTTTAAATATTATAGGATGAACGGAAGTATTCTTACTTGGAGTGGGTTGATCAAGAGTGGCCACAGTCTTTGAAGATGTGCCTAGCAAAGCTCTGGAGCATGTATTAGGAAGAGAACATAGGTAGGCTTAGAGATAGTGTTGTCAACGCTGAAGAATATTTGAAGATGCGCGATAAAAATAGGAAGGTGGAGAATGAGCTCAGATTTTTTAAATCAGACTTTGCTAAGATGGTGTTGGCGAAGGAGGAGGCACTTTCCCAGTTGGCTAGTGCAAAACAGGTTCTTATTGAACTGAAAGCAGAGGTGGATAAGGTGAGCCTAGATGATCTCGATTAGGGAAATGAATATATTGTTCTAATATTGTTCTTATGAAGTTGAACTATATATATGTTGTACTGTGTTGTTTTCCGATAGCTAGCGTACTGTGATGTTAAAATATATCTATGTGCCTGATATGAAATTGGCAAACAGCTGTTCGATATGAAATGTGAATTTCCGTAATACTGGAGTTATTAATTGTAAACTAATAAATCTGCCAAATGGGTCATGGAACTTTGCAAATGGTTCTAGAAGTAAAAGCGCTTGTGATGGATAGCCCAATGTCACACAGTTTTCTTCATCAAATCATGTGTGATGTAGTTGATAAAAGCAAACGGTTAACCAAGCCAGAGCGTGTGTGGTAGTTACACGTATCACACATGAGCCTATACATAAACCTGTGTGGGATGTACATACGAACAGAAATGCTTTCCCTGGATTGATTGTGTGGGATGTACATACGAACGGAAACATTTTCCCTGGATTCACTGTGTGGGATGTACATAATAACGGAGACGTATTCCTTGGATTGACTGTGTGTGATATACATACTGATACGACTTTGTCGTATCTACTTTTCCAAACAATTTTGCCCTTGTTTTGGACTCTAACTTGCAAGATTTGAATGGAACTAACCCAGACTGACGCTGTTTTCAGCAGAACTGCCATGGTGTTATTTTTGTGCAAAAATAAAAAGTTCTTTGAATGACCTAAAAATCCATGGAGCAACTTTTCAGAATAAATAAAAAATACTAGCGAAAGAATCAGCGTCAGGGGGCCCACACCCTGTCCACGAGGGTGAGGGGCGCGCCCCCTGCCTCGTGGCCCCCCTGGACATCCACCGACCTCAACTCCAACTCCATATATTTGCTTTTGCAGAAAAAAATTAGAGAGAAAGTTTCATCGCGTTTTATGATATGGAGCCACCGCCAAGCCCTAATCTCTCTCGGGAGCGCTGATCTGGAGTCCGTTCGGGGCTCCAGAGAGGGGGATTCGTCGTTGTCATCATCATCAACCATCCTCCATCACCAATTTCATGATGCTCACTGTCGTGTGTGAGTAATTCCATCGTAGGCTTGCTGGACGGTGATGGGTTGGATGAGATTTACCATGTAATCAAGTTAGTTTGTTAGGTTTGATCCCTAGTATCCACTATGTTCTGTGATTGATGTTGCTATGACCTTGCTATGCTTAATGCTTGTCACTAGGACCCGAGTGCCATGATTTCAGATCTGAAACTATTATGTTTTCATGAATATATGTGAGTTCTTGATCCTATCTTGCAAGTCTATAGTCACCTATAATGTGTTATGATCCGACCACCCCGAAGTGACAATAATCGGGATACTTCTTGGTGATGACCGTAGTTTGAGGAGTTCATGTATTCACTATGTGGTAATGCTTTGGTCCGGTACTCTATTAAAAGGAGGCTTTAATATCCTTTAGTTTCCATTAGGACCCTGCTGCCATGGGAGGGTAGGACAAAAGATGTCATGCAAGTTCTTTTCCATAAGCACGTATGACTATATTCGGAATACATGCCTACATTACATGGATGAACTGGAGCTAGTTCTGTGTCACCCTATGTTATAACTATTACATGAGGAAACGCATCTAGCATAATTACCCATCACTGATCCAATGCCTACGAGCTTTTCACATATTGTGCTTTGCTTATTTACTTTACCGTTGCTACTGTTACAATTATTACAAAACTGCTACTGTTACCTTTGCCACTGTTATCATTACTTCCATAATACTTTTCTACTAAATACTTTGCTGCAGATACTAAGTTATCCAGGTGTGGTTGAATTGACAACTCAACTGCTAATACTTGAGAATATTCTTTGGCCCCCCTTGTGTCGAATCAATAAATTTGGGTTGAATACTCTACCCTCGAAAACTGTTGCGATCCCCTATACTTATGGGTTATCAAGACTATTTTCTGGCGCCGTTGCCGGGGAGCATGGCTCTATTCTTTGAGTCACTTGGGATTTATATCTGCTGGTCACTATGAGGAACTTGAAAGACGAAAGAACTAAGATTTTTCCCTCAACTACAAGGGGAGGTAAGGAACTGCCATCTAGCTCTGCACTAGATTCTCCTTCTATTATGAGTAAGCTAGCGACACCTAAACCTGCTACTGCTATGAATTCTTCTATGTCGCATGCTATTGATGATGCCACTTCTACTATGCATGATACTTATTATGAAACTACTTCTGTGCTTGATACTACTGTGCCATTAGGTGAATTTCTTGATGAACAACTTGCTAGGATTAGAGAAAATGAAATAATTGAAAGTGATATTATTGAAGATAGTGATGATGAAGGTTCTCCCCCTAAGTATGAATTGCCTATTGTTCCAGAGGGTTATGTTGTGGATGAAGAAACTACTAGAGATATTCTTGCTTGCAATGATAGATCTGATCTTAAGAAGTTATTAGCTAAACTGAAACAGAAATCTCTGAATGCTAGAATGAAATATGACCCTGCTTTTGCTACTTCACCTATCTTTGTTACTGATAAGGATTATGAATTCTCTATCGATCCTGAGATAATTACCTTGGTTGAATCTGATCCTCTTTATGGCTATGAATCTAAAACTATTATGGCACATCTTACTAAATTGAATGATATAGCCACCCTGTTCACTAATGATGAGAAATCTCGCTACTATTATAGCCTTAAGATATTTCCATTCTCATTAAAGGGTGATGCTAAAACTTGGTTTAATTCTCTTGATCCTGGTTGTGTGCGTAGTCCCTAGGATATGAATTATTACTTCTCTGTTAAATATTTCCCTGCTCATAAGAAACAAGCTTCCTTGAGGGAAATATATAATTTTGTGCAAATTGAAGAAGAGAGTCTCCCACAAGCTTGGTGGAGGCTTCTCCGATTACTTAATGCTTTGCCTGATCATCCTCTTAAGAAAAATGAAATACTTGATATCTTTTATAATGGACTAACTGATGCTTCCAAGGACCACTTGGATAGTTGTGCTGGTTGTGTTTTCAGGGAAAGAACCGTCGATCAAGCCGAATTGATATTGAATAATATGTTGACAAATGAAAATAATTGGACACTTCCTGAACCAACTCCTGAGTCAATTCCTAAACCAACCCCGAAGAAGAGGGGAGTTCTATTTCTCAGCCCTGAAGATATGCAAGAGGCAAAGAAATCTATGAAAGAAAAAGGTATTAAAGCTGAAGATGTTAAGAATTTACCTCTTGTTGAAGAAATACATGGTCTTAATATACCACCTATTAAAGAAATGCATGGTCTTGATAACCCGACATAGGTATAATAAAGGTAAATTCTCTCTATAGATATGATAAAGTTGAAATCATGTCTACTAAGTTTCCTAGCCAATGTTTAGATGAATTTGATGACTTTATGGCTAGACAAGAAAATTTCAATGCTTATGTTGGTAGAGAATTAAAGAGTAATTCTTACATGATTGGATGTCTGAGTGATTATATGGCTAGAGTTAAAGGTGAACTTAAACTCATTAGTAAATATGCTTCTATGGTTACCACTCAAGCAGAACAAGTACTTAAAGCTCAAAGTGACTTGCTCGATGAATTAAATAATAAACATAATTTTGCTATTAGAGTGGCTACTAGAATTGGTAAAATGACTCAGGAACCTTTGTATCCTAAAGGCCACCCTAAGAGAATTGAGCAGGATTCTCAGAGAAATAATATAGATGCACCTAGTCCTTCTAGAAAGAAGAAAAATAAAAATGATAGGACTTTGCATGCTTCTAGTGAACCTGTTATAGACACACCTGAGAATCCCAATGATATTTCTATTTCTGATGCTGAAACACAATCTGGTGATGAACATGAACCTAGTGATAATGTTAATGATAATGTTCATGTTGATGCTCAACCTAGCAATAATAATGATGTAGAGATTGAACCTAGTGTTGATCTTGATAACCCACAATCAAAGAATCAACGTTATGATAAGAGAGACTTTGTTGCTAGGAAGCACGGTAAAGAAAGAGAACCATGGGTTCAGAAACCCATGACTTTTCCTCCTAAACCATCCAAGAAAAAAGATGATGAGGATTTTGAGCGCTTTGCTGAAATGATTAAACCTATCTTCTTACGTATGCACTTAACTAATATGCTTAAAGTGAACCCTTATGCTAAATACATGAAGCATATTATTACAATAATAGAAAGATACCAGAAGCTGAAATTTCCACCATGCATGCTAATTATACTTTTAAGGGTGGAATACCAAAGAAACCTGGAGACCCAGGAGTACCAACTATACCATGCTCCATTAAAAGAAACTATGTTAAAACTGCTTTATGTGATATTGGAGACGGTGTTAGTGTTATGCCTCTTTCTTTATATCGTAGACTTGAATTGAATAATTTGACACCTACTGAAATATCTTTGCAAATGGCTGACAAATCAACTACTATACATGTCGGTATTTGTGAGGATGTGCTTGTTGTGGTTGCAAATGTCACTATCTTAACGGACTTTGTTATTCTTGATATTCCCGAGGATGATAGTATGTCGATTATCCATGGTAGACCCTTTTTGAATACTGCAGGGGTTGTTATTGATTGCAACAAATGCAATGTCACTTTTCATGTTAATGGTAATGAGCATACGGTACACTTTCCGAGAAACAACCTCAAGTTCATAGCATCAATTCTATTGGAAAAATTCCAACTATTATTATTGGAGGTTTTGAATTTCCTCTTCCTACTGTCAAGAAGAAATATGATATTCTTATTATTTGGGATGTTCATATCCCCATTGAGGAAACCTAGTGTTATTCAAAATTTCTCCCGTTCCATGTTATTCGGAATGAGTTTGTTAACAAGACTTGATCAACCTTGTTAGTGGATTCCTTTTGATGATCATGAGATGGATGAAGTTATAAGGCACAACCTTCTGTACCCCCTTTTTACTTTCTTTTATTTAAGATAAATAAAGCAAAAATAGTATTTTCTGTCTGTTTTCTGAATTATCCATGCAATAAAAAAATACCCCGAAAATAAAAGTCCTCCAAATGCCCTGCCAATTTAGTATTATTTTTTCTGGAATATTTGAGAATATCTGGCACTGAGAACACAGCAGGGGGAGCAAGCACCTGGCCACGAGGGTCCAGGGCGCGCCTACCCCTACAGGGCGCGCCCCCTGCCTCGTGCGTCCATGGTGGCCCCCCTCCACTTATTCCTGCACCCACACACTTCATCTTCCTCCCAAAAAAATCACCATCCAGCTCAAGCACGAGTTCTAGCTCACTTTGCTGCCATTTTTGATCTCCTTGCTCAAAGCTCCATTCACAAAACTGCTTTGGGGGATTGTTCCTTGGTATGTGACTCCTCCAATGGTCCAATTAGTTTTTGTTCTAGTGCTTTATTCATTGCAATTTTTTGCTGCCTAGGTGAACCTGTTCTTGAGCTTGCATGTCAAATTTATATGGTCCCAAGTAATTCTAATGCATGATATAGGCTCTAGGCACTTGTGGGAGTAGTTGCTATCAATTTTGTTGAGTTTGATTCACTTTTATTTTGAGTTACTAAAAATTTCAGAAATCTTTTAGAGGAAGAAATATGTCCAGGAAAATGTACCAAGGTGGTTCTTCAAGAAAGAAAGGACCCAGGCTCGCAATGCGTGAGTAGGACGATGAACCACCGAGGGAAGCTGATGTGCGGCCTTGTGAATGGCCGTCGGAGAAGTTTTTGGTCAAGGCAGGCATCAAGGATGAATTTGATGCATATGTGCATAATGCCGATCTTGAGGACTTCATGCAAGATAAGTGTCCTCAGTACTACTATTTGACTGATCCATTCGTGAGAAGGTTTAAATTTACATCTTCGCGTAATTCTCCAAGTGTCCTGTTTGATATTTATGATAAATCATATACCATGGACCTAGAAGATTTCACTACTGCTTGTGAACTCCCGCAGTGGGGCAATGTTAATGAACCCCGTAAATCTGAATATAAAGACTTTCTTGCTAGTATCACTGTCAGAGAATCTAGAGAAATAACACAAGCTACCATGGGGAGCATTCACTTTCCCGCTATACATTATTTTGCTCTCTTCATTAGTAGATGCATTAACGATAAAGATGAAGCATGTCACATGTGTGTTCCTGATCTTTGTGTTCTCAAGAGTGCTGTATTAGGTGATAAACAATACAACTTGGGGGCAATTGTTGCACATAGGTTGCATAATAATGGTTTAGTTGGGGACTTGTTTGGAGAGATTTATGCGACCCGTGTGGCTAATTATCTTGGTATACCTATAGATGAAGATGATAGGGAGTTGCCTCCCGCTTATTTAGATTATAATGCCATGGTTAATCATCATTTTCTTGAGAGGAATGAACAATTCCTCCAGTATCGACTAATCTTTGACAGACGTCGTGCTGTCCATATTACTCTCCCTGCTCCTGCCCTCTTTGACTATCAGGCAAAAGGAAGATATGTTATAACCAGGGAGGAGGCATACGAGTACGAGAGGAGGATGGAGGTAGCTCGCCGCCAGGCTGCAGCTCAGGAGGCAATGGCTGCTGCATCTCAGTACGACTGAGGGAGTCCTGGATTAGGGGGTCCTCGGACAGCCGGACTATATGCTTATGCCGGAATGTTGGACTATGAAGATACAAGATTGAAGACATCGTCCCATGTCCGGATGGGACTCCTTTGCATGGAGGGCAAGCTTGGGGATTCGGATATGTAGATTTCCTTCTCTGTAACCGACTTTGTGTAACCCTAGCCCCCTCCGGTGTCTATATAAACCGGAGGGTTTAGTCCGTAGGACAAGAACAATCATAATCATAGGCTAGCTTCTAGGGTTTAGCCTCTACGATCTCATGGTAGATCAACTCTTGTAATACTCATATCATCAAGATCAATCAAGCAGGAAGTAGGGTATTACCTCCATAGAGAGGGCCCGAACCTGGGTAACATTGTGTCCCCCGCCTCCTGTTACCATTAGCCTTAGACGTACGGTTCGGGACCCCCTACCCTAGATCCGCCGGTTTTGACACCGACATTGGTGCTTTCTGTGACGCCCAGATAATTAAGCTACAGTAATCCCCCGTTAATGGTGCCACCTCACCACTCTTATTGTTGCTAATCCTCTGTTGATCCAAATCGCGATCCAAGTTCAATTTCAAATTTGTCAAACATGCAAATAAAAATGTTCAAGGTGTGGCAAATAATTCCTGGATATTTTTCATGTTGGAACCAACCTCTTTTGAATTCCCAAAATGCCCCTGGAATTATTTTTTGGTCCAGCAGCAATTAAATTGGCCTTTTCAATTTCTAAAAATGGTTAGACAACTCCTTTTGACCCCATACGTTTTGTTCCATCTCAATATATTGTGTTAGAGTTACGTGCCAAGTTTTGTTCATAACAAAACTCATTTGGTACAAAAAGAAAATGCAAAAAGAAAAGAACAAATGAAAAACAGAAAAGTTTTTTTTGAAGGAAAAGAAAAGGCCCATTGCCACCCGGGCCTTAGCCACCTGGGCGGCCCAACCCAGCCTTTCCCCCTCACCGGTCGCTTTTCCTGTGCCTCCGACCCTGTCGCTACAGGGGCGAGCCCCCGCCGGACCACCTCGCCGGCGTCGGCGGGTGGATAAGGCTCCACCCACGCCGCTGAGGGGATAAGTCTCCCCCTCAGCCTCGTCCTCATCAGCCCCCGATATTTCGCCACTCTCTCGCCTCCTCAATGGTCCTCTCTGTCGAGGGGGAGAAGCAGCCGAGCCCCCTGTCGCCGCCCGCCGTCGCTCACCGCGGTGACCGCCTCCCCCGTGCTCCTCCGATTGGTTCAACACCTCCGCCGTCTTCCGCTGCTACCTCTACGTCGACGCGCGCGAGCCGGGAGGCACCACAGCACCGGATCGAGCCGTCTTCTTCCTCGGATCCCCGCCGTCGGTCGCCGTCGATTCATTCGCCTCCAGCAACCCCGGCCTCCCCGAGATGCTCTCCCTCTCCGCTGTGAGCCCCCCACTACTTCCCCTCTTCCTCCTACCCTGCTACCGTGCCGTAGCTAGCTAGGACGAGGCCGCGCACTACCGTATCGCTGTTGCCGTGGCTCGGCGTCGATGCCGTCGTTCAAGACCTTCTCCCCCGCTCCAACCCATCAACAGGGCGATGTGCCGCACTGTGCTCGACTAGTTGGAGTCCTCCGCCACTGATTTGGTCGCCGGGGCGGCGGTCTCAACCGGCGCTGCCGCGCTTTTTCGGCGACGTCCGCGAGCCCTGCCTGGCTCCCCACACCCCGCGCCGCGCGCGTACGCCCGCAGCCGCCAGCCGCCTGTTGTCGCGGCTGCTGCCGCTTCCGGTCGTCTCCGGCCGTCGCTGGCCGCCGTCTCGCCGCTGCAGTCCACCCCCACCTGGCTGCGCTGCCGCCTAGCGTAGCCTTGCCTCGCCACCGCGCCACGCCGCTGCCTGCTGCTGCTTTGCTGAATCTACTGCTGCTGCTGAATGCTACTGTAGTAGTAGCTAGCTTTGCTACTACTACATTGACTACCCCTCTGTACTGCAGCAAAACAATAGCAAAACGAACTTTAATGTAGATAAAAATTATGTGGACAGATTGTACACTTGACAAACTTCATATTACTCCACTGGACCAAATTCATTTGATGCATGGATTAAATCCTATGAAAATCACAAAATGCTATCTCCTATTAACAGAAAGCAGAATTAACCCCTAGCAATGTGTGTTGCGTGCTGTGCGCCGCTCTGTGTTGTGTGTGCGCGCAGCGTGTGAGTTGAGTGTGTGGCCTCCCCTGTTAGTGCTAGTTTAGGTTAGTAGTAGTAGTTAATTAGTAGTCTATGTACAGATGGCATGTGGCCCCACTAGTTTTACTTAGTTTAGACTAATTAAATTGCACCTATTACACTTACATGTGGGCCACACCCTCCTCATTTGACCAGTCAAATTGACTTGGTCATCTTGAATTATTATTAGTTCCAGGAAATTTTAGAAAATCTTTTAAACTTTAGAAAATCATATAAAATAAACCGTAACTCCGATGAAAATACTTTGTACATGAAAGTTGCTCAGAACGACGAGACGAATCCGGATACGTGGTCCGTTCGTCTGCCACACGTCTCTAGCATAGCGAACCTGCAAACTTTCCCCTCCGGTTCATCTGTCTACAGACGTCCTGGACCGGGAAAACTTTCCCGGATGTTTCCCCCTTTGCCAGTAACGCCTAGCACTACGTTAGAACACGCCTAACACTGCTTATTGCTTGTCATGCATATGTCTGCGTGTATTTACTGTTTCTTCCCCCTCGTCTCTCCGGTAGACCCCGAGACCGCTGTTGATGCCCCTGTGATCGACTACGTCGACGACGACCCTTCTTCCGTTTCAGCGAAGCTTCCAGGCAAGCCCCCCTTTGATCATCCCGATATCGCCCATGCTATACTCTCATGCTTGCATTAGATTTTTCTACTGTTATTGTTTGCTCCTATTCTGATGCATAGCCTGCTTTTGTACCTGCTATTGTTACCTACCTGCTTTTCCTAAACTGCTTAGTATAGGTTGGTTAGTGATCCATCAGTGACCTCCACCTTGTCCTTGTTGCCCCTGCTTCATCATCGACGACTCGATCAACGTGATCGACAACCAGAGCCCGACACCTCACATCTCATCACGCCCCTTTTGTTGCTCGATTCTGCAGAGCTACTATCGAGTGCCGAGGGTGATCCCTCATAACGCACTCCTGATGATAATTCTGTAGTGTAGCTATTCGATCGTGGTCATCGAGGGTGATTTCCTGTTTCACCATTCCCGATACGCTCTATCGTTCAACACCTCAAGTGTGAACCTCGAGGGTGGTCCCTCTTACGTTCACCTTGATGATTACATTGAGTGGAATCCACCGTGGGTGATTCCTCGGGTTTTCCCCTTGATGTTTGGACACACGGTTACTTTGACTTTACTTGAGACCTTGGTGAAAGTCGGGCGGGCCCGGAGAGCACTCGCAAGATAATGACGTGGCACGGCCGGGCATTCTAGGCCCTTGTCGTAAGTCCACGAGACGGGGCGACGGGGTCACTTTCGATCGTGAGTCTCTGCTCATCTTCGCAAGCTAATAATACACTATGGTTTGGGTATTTGTTCTGAGTTGGCCTTTGGACTTTACGCACCAACCACCACGCAAGAATAGTTATGGGCCTCGGCGTCGTGGTATTAGCCGAAGCTTTGTCAGACGTCCAGTTCAGCAGTGCGACACGGCTGGGCCGGCACCATCCTGTAGTGGTGGAGCCTGGACCCGCCCTGTACGCAACGACCCGGAGTGCAACGGGCGATGGGCCCAGACCCCGGAGTGCTTAGGAGGTAGACCGGCGGGGACCTCTCTGCTGAGCCTAGGTAGGGCTGCGATGTGTTGATCTTCCGCGGCCGGGCATTGACCCCGAAAGGTGTGTCCGGCCAATGTGATTGAGCGTGTTGGAAAACGTGGTGCACCCCTGCAGGGAAGATTATCTATTAATAGCCGTGTCCACGGTAACGGACGTTCAGACTTATATCCTGATCTTATACAACTACGAATGGTTACTTGAATATGTGGCTCCGGGATTGCTTTCTCGCAGGGAGTCGAGGAAGGATCTCTGGGCATTAATGTTACAACATGCTTGTTAATTATAAACTGCTATTCTTTACTCTTCTACATGCTGCAAGATGCTCGGAGCTGCGTGAAGATGCTAGTCTTTGATAGGCTAGGCTTCCCCCTCTATTATGGCATTATGCAGTTCAGTCCACAGATACAAACCTTCCATCTGATACCAGTGCATACTTAGTATAGATCTGATGCTTGCGAGTACTTTGGATGAGTACTTACGGTTGCTTTGCTACCCCTTTTCCCCCTTCTTTCTTCTTTCCGGTTGATGCAACCAGATGGTGGATCCCTGGAACCAGATGCCACCGCCGATGGATGCTGCTACATGAAGACCGCCGACGACCATGAGTAGTTAGGAGGTCCCAGGCAGGAGGTCTTGCCTCTTCGATCGTTGTTGCTTTTGTGCTAGCCTTCTTAAGGCATCCTTGTTTAACTTATGTATATACTCAGATATTGTTGCTTCCGCTGACTCTTGTGTATCGAGCTATGTATTTGAGCCCTCGAGGCCCCTGGCTTGTAATATAAAGCTTGTATTATTTTGATTTGTGTCTAGAGTTGTGTTGTAATATCTTCCTGTGAGTCCCTGATCTTAATCGTACACATTTGCGTGTATTATTAGTGTACGATTGAATCGGGGGTGTCACACTTTCATTGAGAGTTCCACTGTGTCGTTGCTGTAAGGCTTGATGGCTCCTTCAATCATCTACAATGATGCGATCCAGGGTGAGATTTTCCTCCCTGGACAAATCTTCGTATTCGACGGCTTCGCACTGCGGGCCAATTTGCTTGGCCATCTAGAGCAGATCGATAGCTACGCCCCTGACCATCAAGTCAGGTTTGGAAGCTTGAACTACGCTGCCGACATCCGCGAGGACTTGATCTTTGACGGATTCGAGCCCATGACAGGTGCGCCGTACAATCACGGTGAGCATGACCTAGATCTGCCATCGGACTGTGTCCAGGAGATCGCACCTGCAGCTGCTCCATCTCTAAATTCGGAGCAGATCGTGCCATCCGGGGACGGGTGGATAGACCCCACCATGGAGGCCGCATACTCATTGGCGATAGAGCCAAACACAGACTTCGCTTCCAGTGAGGTCTGTGTCATCGGACCCTCGGACTCGTCTCCGGCCACAGGCTCCGAACCGCGCGCATCCGTGCCCATCGAATCTGACTGGGCACCGATCATGGAGTTTACCTCCGCGGATATTTTTCAGCACTCGCCCTTGGGCGACGTGCTAACCTCATTAAAACCTCTCTCCCTATCAGGAGACTCTTGGCCGAACTATATCCGGCTCGAGGGGGAAGCGGACGACGAAGAAATTCGTTGCCCACCCACCACTAGTCCTGGCCATCTCAGGCCCGGCCCTATCGGCCCACCCAGGCCCGACCCTAAAATATAGGGCCTAGGCCCGATGGGCTTGCTTGTGGGCCGGGCTTGGGCCTAAGTTTTGGGCCCACTAGCAGGGCCTGGACGGGCTTGGGCTTGGCCTATTGGCATTTTAAGGAAGAGGCCTGGCCCACGGCCCTAAGCCCTAAGGGTTTTTGAGGGCTTTTGACCAGATGGGTCGGGCTTGGGCTTGAAAAGTAGGCCCGATGGTAGGGCTTGGGAGGGCCTGGGCCTCAGTTTTCTGCCATGGGCTTTTTCAGGCCCGGCCCAAACCCGACCCGGCCCGGCCCATGGCCAGATATATACCCACCACCAACTTAATAGCCACTATTGACAACTTAACTGACACGCTCGATTTCGACTCCGAAGACATCGTCGATATGGACAACGATGCCGGAGAAGAACAGGAACCACCGCCCACAGGACGCTGGACATCCACCTCATCATATGATATATATATGGTGGACACACCTAAAGAAAGCAATGGCGATGATGCAACGGAGGATAATCCCCTTAAAAGGCAAACAAAGCGCCGACGTCAACGGCGCCGCTCCAAAGCCCGCCACAGCAAAAATAGCAATGACGGCACAAGAAAGAATAATACCCCAGATGACTCTAAGGATAACGATGACCCCGTAGACCCAGCAATAGAGCAGGATGAGCCAGGGGACGGCGAACACAATCCGGGGCCGCAGTTCAATCACGGCGATGCCGAAGACAAAACTTATAAACCTATCTCCGGAGAGGAGAACAGTCCGGATGACGATGCACGCACCAGCCCGGAAAAGCATTGGGAACATGAGAACCTCCACATAAGGCTTATCGCCACCGCGAGGAGCTTGAGGAAGCAAAAGCAAAGGCTCAAGGCCGTGCAGGATACACTCAACCACAGATGGAACAAAGTGCTTGACACTAACGAAGAACACGGTGGCGATCGCCACACAAAGAGCTACCCAAAGCGCAAGCTGCTGCCCGAATTCGACGACGAGGCTATAGAGCCCATCCCGCCGAAAAATAATACGGCCGATCGGCCGGACCGACCACCCCATGGCCGAGACAGAGCGGCTGATGACGCCGCAGACAAGTCAGCACACGATCTACATGAGCACCTTGACAAGAGAGCTGGTATGGATAGGTCCATCTATGGGCCTAGGAAACGTGTTCCTACGCAAGATCACGACAACCAAACTGTCTATACTAATCAACTACCAGCTCGGAGTCAACATCGAACACTACATCCGTCGGACCCACGCCATGACTCATCGAGATACAGGAGCGCCGCACACCCCCTGTGCTTCACCGATGAGGTGCTGGACCATGAATTTTCAGAGGGGTTCAAACCCATGAACATTGAGGCATACGACGGAACAACAGACCCGTCAGTCTAGATTGAGGACTTTATTCTTCATATCCACATGGCTCGCGGAGACGATCTCCACGTCATCAAATACCTACCCCTCAAGTTGAAAGGACCAGCTCGGCACTGGTTGAAAAGCCTCCCCGAAAATTCCATTGGAAGTTGGGAGGAACTCGAGGACGCTTTCAGGGCTAATTTTCAAGGGACATATGTCCGACCTCCAAATGCAGACAATTTAAGTCACATAGTCCAACAACCCGGGGAGTCAGCCCGTAAACTTTGGAACAGATTTCTCATTAAGAAGAACCAAATCGTCGACTGCCCAGATGCCGAAGCCTTAGCAGCTTTCAAAGACAGTATCCGGGACGAATGGCTCGCCAGACACCTTGGCCAGGAAAAGCAGAGGACAATGGCGGCCCTAACAAGCCTTATGACCCGCTTTTGCGCGGGTGAGGACAGTTGGTTGGCCCGTAGCGGCACCAGCAACCCAAGCACATCCGAAATCAGGGACGGTAATGGGAAACCACGACGTAATAAAAACAAGCGTCGAAATAATGAAGACAGCCCAGACAACACGGCGGTAAACGCCGGATTCAGGGGCTCTCGACCCGGTCAACGGAAAAAGCCATTTAAAGGCAGCAGAGATGGACCGTCCAGCCTAAACAAAATTTTAGACAGATCATGTCAGATTCACGGCACCCCCGAGAAACCTGCGAACCACACCAACGAAGAATGCTGGTTTTTCAAGCAGGCCGGCAAGCTAAATGCTGAACACAAGGGGAGAGAGCCGCCAAGTGAAGATGAGGACGAACCTCGCCAGCCGAACACTGGGGGACAGAAAAAAATTCCACCCGAGGTCAAAACAGTGAACATGATTTATGATGTATACGCTATAGAACCCGTCGCCCCCAAATTCAACCCATGGTCGGCCTGTGCGATCACTTTCGATCACATGGATCATCTTACTAGTATCCGGCATGGAGGTTCAACTGCCTTGGTGCTCGACCCAATAATCAACGGATACCATCTCACCCGAGTCCTCATGGACGGCGACAGTAGTCTCAACCTGATATATCAGGATACTGTCCGCAAGATGGGGATAGACCCATCAAGAATCAGCCAAAACAATACTACCTTTAAAGGAGTAATACCAGGCGTAGATGCCCGTTGTACGGGCTCTCTAACTTTACAGGTTGTATTCGGTTCTCCCGACAACTTCCGAAGCAAAGAACTAATCTTCGACATCGCTCCATTCCGAAGCGGCTACCATGCACTACTCGGAAGAACGGCATTTGCTCGTTTCAATGCAATTCCGCATTACACTTATCTTAAACTCAAGATGCCCGGTCCACGTGGTGTCATTACAATTAGCGGATACACAGAGCGTTCCCTGTGTGCGGAGGAATACGTGGCGGCTCTAGCAGCCGAACCACTGACCGACCTCTCCAACCCAAGTATCTGATCGGCCATCGAGATCATGGACACGGCTAGACGTGTTCGGCGCACCACTATGTGTGGCAGCTCAGATAAACCTGAGCTTAACTAACGGCTATGCCCCTATATGTGGTGCCAGGGGCTACCCGTGTGAAAAGAATCCATAGTTCGGCTGGATCCTACTTACACTTAAGAATTGAATTTTCACGGTTCATTAAGTTTAACCAACATTATACATGGTCACACAAGATTATTTCATCTGAGTTTTTTCCTTCTTTTTTATAGATGACTACCGTGCTACACCCTTCCAGGATGTGGCACAAGGGAGACAAAGGCACAGACATGCAGCAGGGACCCGTTCCAAGGTTTCTTTTTAGATTAAGACCCTGTGTAAGCCTTTTTACTGTCTCTTGTTGGCTCACACCCTCTTGGTACTTAAAACGACCAAGAGGGATACCAACACTATTGGCAAAATTATTATTCGCCGATTTAAAATAGACGTCACAAGGGCAGCACCCAATGTGTTTTCGAGATTTATGCCCTCACTACAGCTGCCCTTTCATCACGCCGAATTTATGCACGTATCCGGAAATTCAGGGATCATTATCGAGGGATGTATTCAGCCCAGTATATGTTGTAAAGTCCAAATACCTTCGGGAGTGTTCGGCGTCGCGAGTTTGGCCTTATATGCATCAGCTCCGAATCATGTCTTGGGTCAATAGTTGGGTTTGCCCGGCTCCCGTGTTTTGCTACCTTACGTTCCGCTATATCGGCTAAGGTGGCACCGGGAGAACTATTGCGATTGTGCCCTGGTTCACCTAGATGAGCACCTCAGTAGAGAAAGCCAAAAATTGACTATCATGATAAAGCGAGAGACTGGTCAACCACTCGATGACCCAACGGAATCTTCGCAATTCCTCCGCATTAACGAAGGACCGGTTTCCTGGTCACGTATGTACGGGCACCGTATTCGGATGTGTGCGGACATACCGGGGCTATATAGTATCCCCACCATCAAACTCCTATGGCTAAGTGAAAGTGTTAAAGCTATATAGTCTGATTGCCTGGTTCGCCGTGCTATCACCTCCTTAACGGACCAAGACGTTGGAACAAGTGTGATTATGCGCTTTGCTGAACACCCCCGCATTATATGCGTGGGGGCTGAAGCCGACGACTGCAAACTTTCAGGTTATATACATACATACATAAACGGTCGCACAGGAGGCACTACAACACTTTATGGGCAGAAGTATAAATATAGCCTTTACTATCAAAAGCATTGTTTTTACAATCAAGATACATGTCACTGGAACATGGTATTCTTTGAGCACTGAGCCTCTATTAAACGGGCACCTTCTAGGACTTCTTCAAAATAGTGCTTGGGCGAGTCCTGACCCCTGGGCGGACCCCTGGTTGTAATATCGGTGGCCTCCATCTTCGCCCAATACGTCTTAACATGAGCAAGAGCCATCCATGCACCCTCTATGCACGCCGACCTCTTGACAGCGTCGATATGCGGCACAACACGAAGAAATCATTGCACCAAACCAAAATAACTATCCGGGCTCGGTTCCTTTGGCTACAAATGATCCACGACAGCCTTCATGGTAAGACCGGATAACCTATGGAGCTCGGCCCACTCGGCCATTCGCTCATTCAACAGCAGCGGACACTTTGGAGCACTAAACCGCGACCAGAACAATCTTTCCACCTCATGATCTTCCCGATCTTTGAAATACTCTGTCGTATCAGCAGCACTCTTGGCTAAATCCAAATATGCGTCTGCAGAACTCCACAGTTGATCAAGAGGGGCATACTTCGGATCGCCGAACTTCGTTCGCAATAAAAAGGGCTTTCCAGCCGTGATATCACCGGCTTGCCGAAGCTCCTCCCTCGCTGCTCTGATTTCAGAGCGAGTTTCCTTTGCTGCTTGCAATGCCTTCTCCAGGTCAGCCATTTTCATTTTGTTTTCCCTTTTGAGAAGCTCATAACGGCTAGCGGCATCTTGTAGCTCAATTGACATATCGGCTATTTTACCCTCACTTTGGCGATGAGCAGCCTGTTCGGTTTTTAACTCTTCGGCTGCCTTCAGGGCAGCCGCATCACTTCTCCTGGCTTGCTCCTTGGCCCAGGCAAGCTCTGCCCCCAGGGTCTCCACGGCGGCAGCTCTATCTGCAATCACAACATACTATTAATACTAGCATCATATTCTTCTAAATATTTGCTGACCACCCTCATATACATACCCCGTGCCTCGTCGAGCCCCTTGTTTACAAGCATGATGTCTGCATCTACCAAGTCTAGTTGCCGCCTTAATTCGGCAAATTCAGCAGTCCGGTCAATAGCCGGATCTGCAGCCACCTGCACACAAAAGTAGCACTATCATTACCTGAGAGTATGATCCTCTGCTCGCCTCTTCTGGACGGCAACCAGAGTCTCAGGGGCTACTATCTATACAAAGTACACCTTGTATGTGCGGTACAACCAAAAATATATATCATTACTTCGCGTACCTCAAAGCCTCTTAGCAGGCTCATGAAGGCTTCATTCAACCCGCTTTTTGCGAATGGAATCCTCTCAACCACCATACCCATTAAGGTACGATGTGCCTCTGAGATAGCCACTTGCTCCAGAAGACCCATCAATGTGTCCGGCGGTCCATCGGACAATCCCGGGCTTTTTCTGCCGGTCTCCTTAGGAGCCGAGAACTCCGGACCTCGGGTGGCCGAAGAGTTACCTTCTGGCCTTTGCGGATCAGGAGAAATTCTCCGGGACGACACCTCTGGGTCGTTCACCTCATGACGTGGGGAAGCAGGAGGAGGCGTTTCGCTCTCCATCATCTCCGGAAGAAGATCCCCCGAGGACGAACATTGTTGAGAAGGGCTACGAGCCGGACTGCAAGACATATGTCTCGGTTGTTATTCTCAGGAAAGGAGTAGGGCATGTTTACTAAAGTGCCTTTGTTCACTTACGGCTCAGTTGACGGCTGGGCCCCTTGTGGGCGCTTTGCGGCAAGGATGCCCTCCGAGGCAGGGCCCCCTGGTGAAGGTTTCTTTCCTTGTTTGGAAACCTCCATCTCCAAGTCTTGAGGGGTGGCCCTTTTCTTCTTGCGAGAAGAGGAGATTTTAGATTCACCTCCCCAATCATCCTCCAACATGGAGGCACTAATTCCCCCAGTTAGGATGCGCAATGTATGAAGCCCGCTTTCGGCTTCTCTACTCCTCCCCTCGTCTTCTCCTGTTAGCACTTGATAAGGTGCGCGAGCCAGCATCCTGGTTAGTACAGGATCCGGCGAGCCTTCGGGAAGAGGGGTTGAACACCTGATCCTCTCCACCTTTCTTATCCAGTCCTGGCCAAGGGAGGTTTTTCAGAATAATGTTGTAACAAATATAATTACAGCATGTTCGGTCGCAGAGTTACTTACTTGGGTATCTGGACGGTTGCAGTTGAGACCCGTATCCTCGGTGGTGTCCGGACACTTTACTCGTGATCCGAAGAATAATCGATACATCCCTTCGACCGTCACACCGAAGAAGTGTTGAATGGTTCGCGATCCTTCTGGGTTGAATTCCCACATACGGAGAGATCGACGTTGGCATGGCAGGACCCGGCGAACCAACATTACTTGAATTACTTTGACGAGACTGATATCCCTATTGAGGAGATCTCAGATGCGGCTTTGCAATGTCAACACGTCATTAGCTGGTCCCCAGTCCAGTCCCTTGTTGACCCATGATGCCAGTTGTGACGAAGAGGCAGAGCGGAAGGCTGGGGCGGCTGCCCACTTTGTACCTCGGGGTGCTGTGATGTAAAACCACTCCCGTTGCCATAGGTCGGATACCTCCGGGAAAGAACCCTTTGGCAATAAGGCGTCGACACCTTTGCTTATTATAGAGCCTCCGCACTCCGCGTGTCGCCCGTCCATCATCTTTGGCTTCACGTCGAAGGTTTTGAGCCATAAGCCGAAGTGGGGGGTAATGCAGAGGAAGGCCTCACACACGACGATAAACGAAGAGATGTGGAGGAAGGAATCTGGAGCTAGATCGTGAAAATCTAGCCCATAGTAGAACATGAGCCCTCTAATGAAGGGATCAAGACTAAAGTCTAGCCCTCGGAGGAAGTGGGAGATGAATACAACACTCTCGTTGGGTTTGGGAGTGGGGATAACCTTCCGTGGAGCAGGTAGCCTGTGAAGAATCTTGGCGGTCAGATACCTAGCCTCCCTAAGCTTTTTGATGTCCTCCTCTATGATAGAGGAGGCCATCCACCGGCCTTGAAGGTTGGGTCCGGACATAGTTGAAGGTCCGGAGCGCTTGGACTAAACCCTGGGTGTTGGAACTCGAGGTAGGAGAAGGGAAGGATCTAACATGGAAAGAAAAGGACAGGTCTTGGCCTCCTTATAAAGGGGGCGAATATCAAGCGTCCTCCACGTGGCCGTTTGGAGCTTGCCTAAAACCGAGGAGTCATACTAACGACACGGTTGGGTTACCCACACCCGTATTGATGAGAATCCCGCGATAAGGGGACACGATCTCTGCTTCAATAAGACGTGCCAATAAAACCGCCTCGCAATATGTGTAGTGGCAGGTTGAGAAAAACGGTTCGCATAATGACCGGGCCACGGCATGATGTCACGCTATAAAAAATTGTCAGCAGATTAGATTTGTGAAAAGTGTGCTCCCTACGGTGGTATGTGGAATTTGTTTTGTAGAGACGGACACGATTCGTGTGTTCAAAATCTACCTTCGAGTATTCGGAGAAGGAACCCGCCTTGCAATGCCGAAGACAATCTACGTGCCAGACTTATCGTCATTGAAGCCTGGTTCAGGGGCTATTGAGGGAGTCCTGGATTAGGTGGTCCTCGGACAGCCGAACTATATGCTTATGCCGGATTGTTGGACTATGAAGATACAAGATTGAAGACTTCGTCCCGTGTCCAGATGGAACTCTCCTCTGCATGGAGGGCAAGCTTGGCGATTCAGATATGTAGATTTCCTTCTCTATAACCGACTCTGTGTAACCCTAGCCCCCTCCGATGTCTATATAAACCGGAGGGTTTAGTCCGTAGGATGAGAACAATCATAATCATAGGCTAGCTTCTAGGGTTTAGCCTCTACGATCTCATGATAGATCAACTCTTGTAATACTCATATCATCAAGATCAATCAAGCAGGAAGTAGGGTATTACCTCCATAGAGAGGGCCTGAACCTGGGTAAACATTGTGTCCCCCGCCTCCTGTTACCATTAGCCTTAGACGCACAGTTCGGGACCCCCTACCCGAGATCTGCCGGTTTTGACACGACAACAACCCCAGTTACAACTTTGGATATCAGCCAGGCTACCCATGGGCATAGACCAACTCAGGCCAAAAGCCTAAGCTTGGGGGAGTACGTATTTTTCACCGACATTACATTCATGTTCACACACTCACTCTAGTTGTCGGTGCTCATACTTTTTCATTGTACTATCCATGCTAGTTTATTTTCTTTTTCTTCTTGTGTGTTTGAATAACCTTAAGAAAAACCAAAAAAAATTAGATATAGCTTTTAGCTAGTTTACTTTCCATGCATGTAGTAGTAGTAATTAAAAGAAAAACCAAAAGATTTCTCGTTCTTCTTTTGCTTGTTGGGAGCTTTCCCGTGTAAATAGTATTTCTTTTCTTTTCTTTGGGGTCGAGAGGAGAAGACCATGATGAAAATGTTGAGTGGCTCTCATATGCATTATTGTTGATTTAACCAAGAGCCCATATTACCTTGTCTTCTCCCTTGAATTGAATGCTTGTAGATTCCAGCTTAGTCCAATGCACGTGCACTATTATTATTATCCACACCGTTCGGTCGTGCAAGTGAAAGGCAATAATGACGATATATGATGGACTGATTGAGATGAGAGAATCTGGTATGAACTCGACCTCTCTTGTTTTTGTAAATATGATTAGTTCATCGTTCTTGATTCAGCCTATTATGAATAAACATGTTTGCAATGACAATTAGAGATTATAGTTGCTTATGCCATGCCTAATTAGCTAGGAGTTTATAATGGTTTACCTTGCATGCCAACATGCTATTAAAATGGTTGTGATGTGGTATGATAGGGTGGTATCCTCCTTTGAATGATTCGAGTGACTTGACTTGGCACATGTTCACGCATGTAGTTAAAACAAAATCAACATAGCCTTCATGATTAGTTTTAATGCATGTTCATAACTGTTGTCGCTCTCTCAGTTGGTCGCTTCCCAGTCTCTTGCTAGCCTTCACTTGTACTAAGCGGGAATATTGCTTGTGCATCCAAACTCCATAAACTCCAAAGTTATTCCATATGAGTTCACCATACCTTACTATATGCGGTATCTACCTGCCGTTCCAAGTAAATTTGTATGTGCCAAACTCCAAACCTTCAAATGAATTTTTTTTGTATGCTCGAGTAGCTCATGTATCAACTAGGGTTGTCTGTACCTTCCATGTTAGGCGGGTTATTCTCAAGAGGAGTGGACTCTGCTCCTCATTCACGAGAAAATGGCTGGTCACCGGGATGCCCATTCCCATGCTCAAATCAAATCAAAATAATAAAACAAAACTCCCCCAGGATTGTTGCTAGTTGGAGGCACCCGTTGTTTCGGGCAAGCCATGGATTGATGCTTGTTGGTGGTGGGGGAGTATAAACTTTACCATTATGTTTGAGAACCGCCTATAATATGTGTAGCATGTAAGATATCATGATCTCATAGTTTTTATGTTGACAGTGAAAGTATACTGCTCAAAATGTTATTCATCTCTATTTCAAAATTGAGCTCTGACACCTCTACAAATCCATGCTTCCCTCTGCGAACGGCCTATCTATTTACTTTTATGTTGAGTCATCACCCTCTTATTAAAAAGAACCCGCTGGAGAGCACCGCTGTCATTTGCATGCATTACTATTAGTTTATATTGGGTATGACTATGACTGGATCTCTTTTACCATGAATTACAATGTTTAGTCAGTCCTTGATCTTTAAAGGTGCTCTGCATTTATGTTTTGCGGTCTCAGAAAGGGCTAGCGAGATACCATCTTATTATATCATATTATGATTGTTTTGAGAAAGTGTTGTCATCCGAGTTTTATTATTATTGCTCGCTAGTTGATTATGCCATTGATATGAGTAAACATGAGACCTAAGTGTTATTGTGAATATGGTTAGTTCATAATCTTTGCTGAAAACTTGAATGATGGCTTTACATATTTGCAACAACAAGAGCAAACAGAGTTTGTAAAAGTTTTTCTTTATCAGTTTCAGTTTGTCAACTGAATTGCTTGAGGACAAGCAAAGGTTTAAGCTTGGGGGAGTTGATACGTCTCCGTCGTATCTACTTTTCCAAACACTTTTGCCCTTGTTTTGGACTCTAACTTGCATGATTTGAATGAAACTAACCTGAACTGACGCTGTATTCAGCAGAACTGCCATAGTGTTATTTTTGTGCAGAAATAAAAAGTTATCGGAATGACCTGAAAATCCACGGAGCAACTTTTCAGAATAAATAAAAAATACCGGCGAAAGAATCAGCGTTAGGGAGCCCACACCCTATCCACGAGGGTGGGGGGCATGCACCCTCCCCTAGGGGACGCCCCCTACCTTGTGGGCCACCTGGACGTCCACCAACCTCAACTCCAACTCCATATATTTGCTTTCGCAGAGAAAAAAATCAGAGAGAAAGTTTCATCACGTTTTACGATAGGGAGCCGCCTCCAAGCCCTAATCTCTCTTGGGATGGCTGATCCGGAGTCCGTTAGGGGCTCCGGAGAGGGGGATTCGTCATTGTCGTCATCATCAACCATCCTCCATCACCAATTTCATTATGCTCGCCATGCATGAGTAATTCCATCGTAGGCTTGCTGGACGGTGATGGGTTGGATGAGATTTACCATGTAATCAAGTTAGTTTTGTTAGGGTTCACTAGTAGAAAACATGGCTAATGTTTGGGCCTGACCAGCCCATTAGTCTCGGTTCTTCAAGAACCGGGACGCATGGGTGGTATTAGACCCAGTTCGTGAGCTCAGGGGGCCGGCCGGGGCCTCGTGGGCATTGGTCCCGGTTCGTGTGGAACCATTTGTCCCGGTTCAAGCCACGAACCTGGACCAATGGTCCTCGCTCCTGGCCCACAACCATTGGTCCCGGTTCGTGGCTTGAACCGGGACAGAAGGGATAGCTTTAGTCCCAGTTCATGCCATGAACCGGGACAAATACTTGCCTATATATACCCACCGTCGCGGCAGAGCACTCCACAGTGCTCTGTTTTTTCAAGCCGGCGAGGGAAGGGCATTTGGGTGCTCTAGTTCACCTCCTATGCACATGAGGTGTTCGATGAAATGCCCGAGCCACACTAGTTAAGCTTTCTCCTCTCGAAACTCGACCTCCGAGCTCCATTTTCAACGAGATTTGTCTAGATTTAGAGGTCTGTCACGCCCCGTCCCCGTCTTCACCGCCGTCGATCGCCCGCGCCGATCTCGTCGCCGGCACCACCGTGGAGCCTCTTGTTCTTATCTTCTTTCTGAAAGAAAAAAAATCTTACTTCGGATAGATACTTGTCTAATTTTCTTACTTTCATTATTCCTTGTTATTATATAGTGCGATGGTTTTGGTATCCGCCCCCGTCAGCCCTCGTCCTGTCTATGATTCAGATGTGGTATATATTATCTTTTCATAACTATTTGGTTCATTTATTGTTTATGACAATTATGCTGACCAATGTGACATGGATTTTATTTATCTAGGAGGTTGTTGAACCGGAAATTCCAACCGACCCTATTGTCAAGAGGTTAAATTTAGTTGAAGAAGAAAACAATTACTTGAAGGAAAAAAGTAAGAAAAATTGAGGAGAAGATGATATTGGAGTTGCATGTTGCGGATGCCGTCGATGATCACAAGATCAAGATGGATGCAATGCGGTTGAAGATTGAAAAGAGATTGTCCATTTTGTACACGAAGTGCATCCAGTTTTTGCCGTAACTCTCTCTACTTTCTCGCACATATGATATGTGGGTGAAATGATGATACCATGCCAACTTGGAACCTTTTCAGAGTTCATTTCAAATGCTTTTCAACTTCATGGTCTTATAGGTCAAAATAATCAGTAAATGCATGAAAAATAACAAATGAAGTCAGAAAGGGTTGTAAATTGATGATGTGGCTTTGAATGGTGCATTTTGAACACAGAAAAACAATGGAGTTCAAATAAGTCCAAAAAAATGAAATCCCTTTGTAACAGACGAGTTTCCGTATGAAACCCTAATACTTCGAAAGAGATTATCCGTTTTGTACACGTAGTGCAACCAGTTTTTGCCGTAACCCTCTCTACTTTCTCACACATGCTATGTGGGTGAAATGATGATACCATGCCAACTTGGAACCTTTTCAGAGTTCATTTCAAATGCTTTTCAATTTCATGGTCTTATAGGTCAAAATAATCAGTAAATGCATGAAAAATAACTAATGAAGTCGGAAAGGGTTGTAAATTGATGATGTGGCTTTGAATGGTGCATTTTGAACACAGAAAAACAATGGAGTTCAAATAAGTTCAAAAAAATGAAATCCCTTTGTAACAGGAAAAATAATCACTCAAAATATATTTTTATAGTGAAGTTATTCATAAACTAGTGATTCACACAAATTTCAAAGAACTAAAATTTAAAGTATTCAGATTTCATATGAAATGCTTTTCAATTTCAAGGTCTTATAGCTCAAAAAAACCAGTAAATGCTTTTATAAAACTCTAATAGCAAAAGGAATCAACTAAAAAGTTTAATAAACCTCTACTATTTTTTAAACTAAAATTATATAAAATCTATGCAACTAAAATTATCAAAGTATTTTCTGTTCAAAACATGAAAAGCAGAAAGAATTATCATAAAGAATTTTTTGTTAGAAACTTTAGTAGCAAAAAGAATTTTCATAAAGATTTTTTTGATAGAAACTAAAATAACAAAATCTGTTTTTGAATAATGATAAAACGCAGTAATATTAAATAGCAGGAAAAAGAATCACTCAAAAAATATTTTTATAGTGGAGTTATTCATAAACTAGTGATTCACACAAATTTCAAAGAATTAAAATTTAAACTATTCAAATTTGGAAACTAATGGAGTAACAGAAAGATTATAATTATTTTGAGCTAAAAGCAAAAAGAATAAAACAATAAAGCAAAAATCAGAAGAAAAAATAAATAATTAAAAAAACAAAAAAAATACTGGAAAAATAAAAAAAGCCGCCTAATAGGCCACACGGCCTGCATACGACTAGAAACCCATCTGTACATGGGCCAGGATGCAGGCCCGCAGGCCCAATAGGCCCAACACGGCAGTGTCAAGGGTAGGCAACTAATGCCTACATATTAGAGAAGAGCTCAACACCTGAGCTGCGACACAGCTTATAAACAGGTGATGAGCTCTCTCAGCTAGTGAGGTGGGACTAAACATCCCACCCCACCATGCCAGCACAAGGCCTTTGGTCCCGGTTGGTGCCACCAACCAGGACTAAAGGTGTGCATTGGTCCCGGTTGGTGGCACCAACCGGTACCAATACCCCCCTTTAGTCCCGGTTGGTGCTACCAACCGGTACTAAAGGCCTCTGCTTCCCATCCTTTGGGCTGCTGAAAAGAGGCCTTTGGTCCCGGTTGGTGGCACCAACCAGGACTAATGCAACCTTTAGTCCCAGTTCGTGGCACCAACAGGGACTAAAGGCTTTGCTATATAAGTTCACACTTAGAAATTTTTCACTCTCATCTCGTAGTTGCCGCCCCCGACGACGCCGACGACATCGACATTGCCAGGCTGCCCCGATGCCGCTCGCCGCCCCCGCCGTCGTCGTCGCCGTCGCCCCCGCCGTCGCCCGCTCCCCAGCCTCGACGCGCGATGGCAAGCCGATTGAACCCATCCGGACAAGGGATGCAATTCGTGCTCAGTGCGGGGTTCTTGTTGGGGACAAGATCCCGATCAGTATCCAGCAATGGTTAAAGCCTAAGAAGGAAGACCCTGAGGTGTCTTATGTCTCCGATATGCAGAAAGAAGATCTTTGGACATTGCTTAAGGCAAATTTCACCCTACCACCAGAGGAGGATCCGGAGAAGCCAGTTAAAGAGCAATTGATCAAGTCTCATGCTCTTAAGAAGATGGCAGAACTATTCAGGAGGTGGAAGAATGAGCTGAAAACAGAGTTTGTCGAACAAGATTTGACACCAGAATTCACCGGAAAGTATGAGAAGATCAGAGATCACTGGCCCGCATTTGTTGCCCATAAGACATCAGAAAAGAGTAAGAAGATGTCAGTGATAAACAAGAAAAATGCTGCGAAGAAGAAGCATCACCATTGCACGGGGTCAGGTGGCTACCTCAAAGCCCGACCTTTGTGGGACAAGGCTGAGAATGACCTGATTGCTAAAGGGGTCGAACCAGAGACATTGAACTGGCCAGACCGTTGCCAGACTTGGTTCTTCGGGGTTGGCGGAACCTTGGACCCTGTAACAGGGAAGTGCATTTGGACGGATGAGCAACTGCGAATACCCGTCAGAAAGCTTCAGGAGTATATCGAGAAAGCGCAGCAAGGGACGTTCGTCCCAGACAAAGAGAAGGACGAGCTCACAATGGCCCTCGGGAATCCTGAGCACCCTGGACGGACACGAGGCACGCCAGGCTCCATTCCGTGGAAGGCTGGCTTTCCGGTCGTAGGGGGTTACAAAACCCAGGAGAGGAGGAAGAAAGTGGAGCATAGCCAACTGCAGGCGCTGCACGAAAGGGTACAAGGGCTAGAGGAACGAGAAGCAGATCGCAGCAAATGACCTGCCGAATCTTCCCCTGAAGCTACCCCGCCATCTCTGCGGAGAAGCAGCAAGGCTTCCACCGAGCAGACTCAGCAGCTGGAGCCTGTCTTCACGGCTCCTGCTAGCTGCCCCGTGGATGCTATCACGGAGTCTCAACATTGCCACCTTATGATGCGATGGATGACATTGAAAGTCAAGGCGTCTATTGGCTCTGTTATACCTAATGAACCTGGCTCAACCTACCACGGCCAGCCGATTCCAGAAGGATATGCTAGGGTAATGGTGGATCAAATAATGGACGGATTTGAGGACCTTCAGCTTGACCACCCTATGGGTGAAGGGGAGATTCGGCTGGGTTCTTCTTTGAAGACTCCATGCCTATGGCGGAAGGAGCTCATCAACCTTCCGAACTGGATGCCTCCGCCTCCTCCTCCTCCTCCGGCGAGTCAGGGCAATCCGCCTCCTCCTCCGCCTCCTCCTCCGGTGAGTGATCAGGGCACTCAGCCTCCTTCTCCGGCGCGTGGCGGCACTCTGCCTCCTTCTCCGCCTGCGCCGGCGCGCCTGAGCAGCCAGCCTCCTCCTTCTCTGCCTCGTCAACAAGGGAGGATCAAGAGACCCGCCGCCGCTTCAGCTGCTTCGGCGCGTCGTAGTCCTTTGCCTCCGCCTCGTAAGAAAGGAAAGACAGTCGCTGCCGCTCCGTCTGCTCCGGTGTCTAGCAGCACAGCCAGAGCCGGGAGGCAATACAAATACGATCCTTCTCTCAAGACTCCAAAGAAGTTACAATACGAGAGGACCGTGGACGAAAACACGCAGATCATACAAGCCGAAGTGAATAACTTCTTTGAAGGAGTGAAAGCAAAGATACATCCACCTTCGGAGGAGAAGATAGATCCGGTAAAAGTGAAGCATACTCTGGCTGCCCTTAAGAAACCGCCAAAGTCTCCGGCGAAAGGCAACTATGAGCGCATTCTTACAAAGTCATTTGTGGAAGCCTCACGATCGGGAAGTACTATCAGTGGTCAACGACGAGCTGGGAAAAAAGTTGCCCAACTCGGCAAACAAGCGAACCAATCGTTCCCCCGGCTCCAGGTGTCTACCGATATCGTTGCTAATGTTCCGGGCGGGATGGTGCCCGGTTATAACAATCCTGAAGATTACCTGCCCGACGATGTACATTATGGTTTCTTGGAGGTGGACGAACACAAATACGTGTACGGGAAGCCTCTCGTCAAAGATGAAAGATCTCTACCAACGATGATGTTCAGATTCCATGATTGGTACATGAAAACCCGCAGAGAGTCTGAGGGGACGAATATTTTGACGCTGAGAGTTAGAGAGGAGCATTACCTCGTTGGAATTGAACTGTTGAATGTTCCATTTGAGGAGTTCTTCGAGTTTTTCAATCTAAAGGCCCTCGATAAGTTAATGATCACTTGCTACTGCCTGTAAGTAGCACTACTTCTGTCATTAAGTCTCTATATATAGGTCAGCTCTTTCATTGCATGTATTTTTAATTACCCTCACTATGTTATGCAGATTGAAGATCGCCGAATTGAAGAAAAGATAAATCGTTGATATTGGGTTCATTAACACAAATCTCATAGATGCATATATGGTTAAATCTCAGGCCAAAGAAACCGAGGCCAAGCTGCTACAATCGTATGTATTAAATCAAAACAAAGCTATAATACTCTTCACTTACGAATTCAAGTGAGTGTTACTGTCTTGTGCATATTCGGTTTCCCTTATTAGTCGAGGTTATAGTAATGTAATTGATGAGTTATGCATGCATGCGCATGTTCCACTATATTCTCCTAGAGATTAAGCTTGAGCAGGGACTAGTAACCGTCTTAGACTCAAGACGAAAAGATCCCAAGGAGTATGCGGACATGACTGAAATTCTAGAGAAGTAAGTTAAATCGATCATTATCACCATATCAGCAACTTTTTGTTCATTTCCTGATATGAAGTAATTGTTTTCTTTGTCTGGCAGGGTTTGGAAAAAATTCACCTCAAAAACTCTGGGACTGCTGAAGAAGCTGCAATTTAGACACCCGAAAGTAAGTACTATAGTAGCATGTTCCATGCATCTCCTAGTGATTCAAGCGCTAGTTTCATCAATACCATTTAGCATGCTTGCTAATTAATTATCAGTTTGATTAACCTCTATTTCTTGTAAAGTGGTTGTGGCAGGAAGAAGGGAATAGTTACTGTGGATACTACATTTGCAAGTCCATCCGCCACACGACCTGTGAGCGGGGCTACTCTGACAAACAATATGAAGTGCGTAAATAATAATATTCAAAATTTTGTTTTATTACCATCATTTGTGTTTAGTTTCATTTATTCATATATATGTATTGACCCCCTTCTTCAAATTAGATATTTTGGATGCGGGATGAACTCCTACCACCAGATCGTATGCGAGGAATTCAAGAGGAATTGGCGGCATTCTTTCTTGACCACGTGATCCCTAAAGACAGAGAATACCATGTGGACCCTAAGTTCATTTGGAATTAGGAGATTAAATTGTAAGATATAATTATATTGTATATATGTAGCCAGTACGTAGCGTCAGATAGATATACGAGAACTTGTTGTTTGACCAATCTCTCAGAGAAGGAGAGGTGGTCGATATCACTTCTCTCTATGCATATGTTCATGACGATCTTCTGTTTCCTTCATTTGCTTACTAGCTAGCGTGTCTAGTCCTCTCTATACGTATAGTACGTAGCGTAGACCAAGCACGGAGATAAGAGAGGACACTTCTATCTGTTAATTAGCTAGCTAACACAATATATGAAACACCTAAATTAACCCCCCAAAACCCCCTAAACCCCCCCCTTCAAAAAAAACAAAAACCCCAACACCTGAAATGCTGACGCGTGGATGCCTATTGGTCCCGGTTGGTGCCACCAACCGGGACCAAAGGTCCTCCTGCCTGGGCTCGCCGCACCGGCCACATGGAGGCCCATCTGTCCCGGTTTATGCAAGAACCGGGACTAAAGGTTTAGGGCATTAGTACTGACACTTTAGTCCAGGTTCAAAACCCGGGACAAATGGCCCTCACGAACCGGGACAATAGGTCCTTTTTCTACTAGTGTTGATCCCTAGTATCCACTTTGTTTTGAGATTGATGTTGCTATGACTTTGCTATGCTTAATGATTGTCACAAGGGCCCGAGTGCCATGATTTCATATCTGAACCTATTATGTTTTCATGAATATATGTGAGTTCTTGATCCTATCTTGCAAGTCTATAGTCACCTATTATGTGTTATGATCCGACAACCCCGAAGTGACAATAATCGGGATAATTCTCGGTGATGACCGTAGTTTGAGGAGTTCATGTATTCACTATGTGTTAATGCTTTGGTCTGGTACTCTATTAAAAGGAGGCCTTAATATCCCTTAGTTTCCATTAGGACCCCGCTGCCACGGGAGAGTAGGACAAAAGATGTCATGAAAGTTCTTTTCCATAAGCACGTATGACTATATTCGGAATACATGCCTACATTACATTGATGAACAGGAGCTAGTTCTGTGTCACCCTATGTTATAACTATTTCATGAGGAATTGCATCCGACGTAATTATCCATCACCGATCCAATGCCTACGAGCTTTTCACATATTGTGTTTTGCTTATTTACTTTACTGTTGCTACTGTTACAATTATTACAAAATTGCTACTGTTACCTTTGCCACTGTTACTGTTACTTCCATACTACTTTGCTACTAAATACTTTGCTACAGATACTAAGTTATCCAGGCGTGCTTGAATTGACAACTCAACTGCTAATTCTTGAGAATATTCTTTGGCTCCCCTTGTGTCGATCAATAAATTTGGGTTGAATACTCTACCCTCGAAAACTGTTGCGATCCCCTATACTTGTGGGTTATCACATACCTACAAAAATGTTTTTCTAGGATTCACCGTGTGGGATGTACATACCTAAGGAAAAGTTTTTCTGGGATTCACTATGTGGGATGTACATACCTATGGAAATGATTGGGTTTCCATGGGTCACCCGATCGCACAAGAACTCATTTGGGGTCCCAGGAGGGCCTATCCTCAACGATTTCTGGGTCGTGTGGAAAGGACCCCCTATTGCCCACACTCACTTGGCGACGGTTCCAAATGCCGTCGTGGAAAGGGGTTTAAAACCGTTTGTATAGCACCGACGCGTACCAGTGTTAGATTATTTTGAGAGAAAGAAAAATTATGCTCATGTTCTTCACTTAAATTTGTTTGAGCTTATTAAAAGCAACATATGAAAATAGTCCCAAAGAGATAGATATCCAAGGAGGATACAATAAAAACTTTCATGAAGATCATTGGAAAAAATAAACTTGGTTCTTAGTAATGGGTTTGAGATATGACGATATGATATGTGAGTCATGTTGATAAGTAATTATGCTTTAGTAAGAATATTGGTGTTAAGGTTTGTGATTCCCTATGCAAGCATGAAAGTCAATAGTTATGCAATGAAATTTATATCCTACTTGTGGTGCATTATTCGGTGTTACTTATGCTTAATGCTTGGATACGAGATTTTTCATTTCTTGGTTGGTCGCTTCTCAATCTTTTTGCTAGCCTTCATTTTGCACCAAGTATGATCACTACTTGTGCATCCAAAACCCTTTAAACCAGTTTTGCCATATGAGTCGACTATACCTACCTATATGCGGTATTTCCATGTCGTTCTAAGAAAATTTGTATGTGGCATCTCTAATTTTAAAAATAAATTTCTCTTTTGTGTGCTCGTACCGCTCGTGAGGCGGTGAGTGGTGGCCGATATTTTCCATGCTAGATGTGTTATTCTCATGATGAGTGTTTATTCACTTGTAATTGCAGGAGAATACGACAAAGGTATTAGGGATGCCCAGTCCTGAAATGAAAAAAATGAATTTACTTTATGTTGTCAAATAATAAATTCCTTGGGAAGTGTTGGTATGGAGGGCACCCGTGGATACGGTTAGTGATGACCCACAAGTATAGGGGATCTATCGTAGTCCTTTCGATAAGTAAGAGCGTCGAACCCAACGAGGAGCAGAAGGAAATGACAAGCGGTTTTCAGTAAGGTACTCTCTGCAAGCACTGAAATTGTAGGTAACAGATAGTTTTGTGATAAGATAATTTGTAATGAGTAACAAGAAATGAAAGTAAATAAAGTGCAGCAAGGTGGCTCAATCCTTTTTGTAGCAAAGGACAAGCCTGGACAATTTCTTATAATGAGAAAAGCGCTCCCGAGGACACATGGGAATTATCATCAAGCTAGTTTTCATCACACTCATATGATTCGCGTTCGGTACTTCGATAATTTGATATGTGGGTGGACCGGTGCTTGGGTACCACCCTTACTAGGACAAGCATCCCAGTTATGATTAACCCCTATTGCAAGCATCCGCAACTACAAAAGAAGTATTAAGGTAAACCTAACCATAGCATGAAACATATGGATCCAAATCAGCCCCTTACGAAGCAACACATAAACTAGGGTTTAAGCTTCTGTCACTCTAGCAACCCATCATCTACTTATTACTTCCCAATGCCTTCCTCTAGGCCCAAATAATGGTGAAGTGTCATGTAGTCGACGTTCACATAACATCACTAGAGGAGAGACAACATACATCTCATCAAAATATCGAACGAATACCAAATTCACATGACTACTAATAGCAAGACTTCACCCATGTCCTCAGGAACAAACGTAACTACTCACAAAGCATATTCATGTTCACAATCAGAGGGGTATTAATATGCATTAAGGATCTGAACATATGATCTTCCACCGAATAAACCAACTAGCATCAACTACAAGGAGTAATTAACACTACTAGCAACCCACAGGTACCAATTTGTGGTTTTGATACAAGATTGGATACAAGAGATGAACTAGGGTTTTGAGAGGAGATGGTGTTAGTGAAGATGTTGATGGAGATTGACCCCCTCCCGATGAGAGGATCGTCGGTGATGATGATGGTGATGATTTCCCCCTCCCAGAGAGAAGTTTCCCCGGCAGAATAGCTCCGCCTGAGCCCTAGATTGGTTCAACCAAGGTTCCGCCTTGTGGAGACGGAGTTTCGTCCCATAAGCTTGCTTAAGATTTTTTTTTCCAGGGTAAAAGCCTTCATATAGCAGAAGATGGGCACCGGAGGGCCACCAGGGGGCCCAGGAGACAAGGGGCGTGCCCAGTAGGGGTGGGCGCGCCCCCCACCCTCCTGGCCAGGATGTGGGCCCCCTCTGGTGTTTTCTTCACTCAATAATTCTTATTAATTCCAAAAATGACTTCTATGGAGTTTCAAGACTTTTGGAGCTGTGTAGAATAAGTTTCCAATATTTGCTCCTTTTCCAGCCAGAATTCTAGCTGTCGGCATTCCCCCTCTTCATGATAAACCATGTAAAATAAGAGAATAGCCATAAGTATTGTGACATAACGTGTAATAACAGCCCATAATGCAATAAATATTGATATAAAAGCATGATGCAAAATGGACGTATCAACTCCCCCAAGCTTAGACCTCGTTTGTCCTCAAGCGGAAGCCGAAATCGAAAATTATGTCCACATGTTTAGAGGTAGAGGTATCGATAAAAATAAAATGCGGACATGAGGGCATCATGATCATTCTTATAACAACAACATATATAGATTTTGTCATATGATTTCTTATGCTCAAGTAACAATCTATTGACAATGTCATGTATGGATCATAAACTTCATTGAAAACTAACAAACTAAAATCTTAGTCATTGAAGCAATTGCAATTTATCATAACATCAGAAAGAGTCAACAATAGAGCTTTCCAGCAAGTCCACATACTCAACTATCATATAGTCTTCTACAATTGCTAACACTCACAGAATACTTATGGTTATGAAGTTTTAATTGGACACTAAGAAAGATAGGGGCTTATTGTGTTGCCTCCCAACGTACTCACCTTTGGGTGATGTCAACAATAATAGTCCATGCTAACTTACATCCAATTGGATATATATATCAGGATCTTTACAACACAAGGTGCTTGCCAAAGGATAAAATGAAAAAGGGAAAGGTGAAGATCACCTTGACTCTTGCATAAAGTAAGACATAAAAATAAAAGATAGGCCCTTCGCAGAGGGAAGCAGAGGTTGTCATGCGCTTTTATGGTTGGATGCGCAAAATCTTAATGCAAAAGAACGTCACTTTATATTGCCACTTGTATATGGACCTTTATTATGCAGTCCGTCGCTTTTATTGCTTCCATAACAAGATCGTATAAAGCTTATTTTCTTCACACTAATAAGTCATACATATTTAGAGAGCAATTTTTATTGCATGCACCAATGACAACTTACTTGAAGGATCTTACTCAATCCGTAGGTAGATATGGTGGACACTCATGGCAAAACTGGGTTTAGGGATATTTGGAAGCACAAGTAGTATCTCTACTTGGTGCAAGGAATTTTGGCTAGCATGATAGGGAAAGGCAAGCTCAACATGTTGGGAAGATCAATGACAATATATTTTAACTCAGATGTGAGAAAACATAAACCATTACGTTGTCTTCCTTGTCCAACATCAACTCTTTAGCATGTCATACTTAATGAGTGCTCACAATCATAAAAGATGTCCAAGATAGTATATTTATATGTGAAAACCGCTCTTTCTTTATTACTTCCTATTAAGTGCAACAATAACCAAAAATATATTTGTCAACTCTCAACAACTTTTATGCCTCACACTTTTTATATGTGAGGTCATTACTATCCAAAAGATCAATATGAACTCTTTTATTCTTTTTGTTCTTTTTACTTCCTCAAGATCATAGCAGGATAGCAAAGCCCTTGACTCAACTAATCTTTATTATAGATAGCTCACGGACTCGATTACATAAAGAGATCACAAAGCAAAACTCAAAACTAATTCATACCAAAACTTCAATCTACTAGATCAAGATATTACTAAAAGAATCAAACTAAGTAAAACGGTAAAGATAGGAGTGTGATGGTGATACGATATCGGGGCACCTCCCCCAAGCTTGGCAGTTGCCAAGGGGAGTGCCCATACCCATGTTATTATGTCCTCGGAGGTGATGAAGGTGGTGATGATGACGGTGGATAATCGCACATCGAGCGTAAAAGCTCCTCCATTGCGGATAATGTCCCCGAGTCGGGCGATATGATTCTTCAACAGAATATTCTCTTGTATGAGATACTTGTTCTGTATGCGGGCTAACTCAATCATCTTGAAAGCTTCAATCTCAGTTGGAGTAAAGAGGTTAGGTAAAGGTTGAGGGATGTTTTCTTCTTCCACCACCGGAGCTTGATCCTCTATGGCCCATCTTGATCCCTTCATCTTTGCTGATCTCCTCAGGTTCTTCTCTTTTCATCTCTATCTTCAATGACCAAGTGTCCTTGTCTTCATTGTTGAAGGAGGGTGACATCATGATGCTCTAGATCTGTCAAAAAAACAGCTCGGAACGAAAACAGAGGATAATTGCGTGATACGGTGGTCAAAACCTTCGGGAGATTATATAATGAATTTTTACCGACCAAAATACGTAATGTGCAAGAAAACGGAGTCCGGGAGGCACACGAGTTGCCCATGAGACATGGGGGCGCGCACAATAAGGGTGGGCGCGCCCTCCATCCTCGTGGAGGCCTCGTGTCCTTCCCGGATTACTTCTTTCTTTCCAAATTTCTTAAATATTCCAAAACTGAGAGAAATTCCCATTAGAATTGTTTTGGAGTCGGTTTACTTACCGTACCACATACCTATTCCTTTTCGGAGTCTGAAACGTTCTGGAAAGTGTCCCTTATGTATTCCTTCAGGGTTACGGTCTCAATAATATTAGTTTCAACATTGATAGGATTACCTACGATATAATGTTTGATTCTTTGACCGTTCACCACCCTCGGACTTGTGCCTTCGAAGTTGTTGATTTTTATGGCACTGGAATGATAGACCTCCTCGATAATGTAAGGACCTTCCCATTTAGAGAGAAGTTTTCATGCAAAAAATCTTAAACGAGAGTTGAATAGCAACACATAATCACCTACGTTAAATTCTCGCTTTTGTATCCTTTTGTCATGCCATCTTTTAACTTTTTCCTTGAAAAGCTTGGCATTCTCGTAGGCCTGGGTTCTCAATTCATTAAGTGAGCTAATATCAAATAACCTCTTCTCACTGGCAAGTTCGGAGTCCTAGTTGAGCTCTTTAATAGCCTAATATGCCTTATGTTCAAGTTCAAGAGGTAAGTGACACACTTTTCCATATACCATCTTATACGGAGACATACCCATAGGATTTTTATATGCGGTTCTATAGGCCCATAATGCATCATCAAGTTTCTTGGACCAATTCTTTCTAGACCTATTAACAGTCTTTTGCAAAATTAATTTGAGCTCTCTATTGCTCAATTCTACTTGACCACTCGACTGCGGGTGATAAGGAGATGCAATTCTATGATTAACATCATACTTAGCAAGCATTTTACAAAAAGCACCATGAATAAAATGTGAACCACCATCAGTCATAAGATATCTAGGGACTCCAAACCTCGGAAAAATAACTTCTTTAAGCATCTTAATAGAGGTGTTATGATCAGCACTACTAGTTGGAATAGCTTCTACCCACTTAGTAACATAATCAACAGCAACTAGAATATGTGTATATCCATTAGAGGCAGGAAAAGGTCCCATATAATTAAAGCACCATACATCAAATGGTTCAATAACAAGAGAATAACTCATAGGCATTTCTTGACGTCTACTAATATTACCAATTCTTTGACATTCATCACAAGACAAGACAAACTTACGAGCATCTTTGAAGAGAGTAGGCCAATAAAAACCGGATTGCAATACCTTATGTGCAGTTCTATCTCCAGCGTGGTGTCCTCCATAGGATTCAGAATGACACTTGCATAGGATCTGTTCCTGTTCATGCTCTGGTACACAACGTCTAATAACACCATCTACTCCTTCTTTATAAAGGTGTGGGTCATCCCAGAAGTAATGTCTTAAATCATAAAAGAACTTTTTCTTTTGCTAGTATGTGAAACTAGGTGGTATGAATTTAGCAACAATGTAATTAGCATAATCAGCATACTATGGAGCATTAATGACCGCTAATTGTTCATTAGGAAAGCTATCATCAATAGGTAGTGGGTCATCAAGAACATTATCTAACCTAGACAAGTTGTCCGCAATGGGGGTCTCAGCTCCCTTTCTATCAATAATATGCAAATCAAATTCTTGAAGCAAGAGAACCCATCTAATAAGTCTAGGTTTAGCATCTTTATTTTCCATAACATATTTAATAGTAGCATGATCAGTGTGAATAGTAACTTTAGAATCAACAATGTAAGGTCTGAACTTATCACAAGCAAATACAACTGCTAAGAATTCTTTTTCAGTAGTAGCATAATTTCTCTGGGCAGTATCAAGAGTCTTACTAGCATATTGAATAACATTTAATTTCTTATCAACTCTCTGCCCTAGAACAACACCTACAGCATAATCACTAGCATCACACATAATTTCAAAGGGTAAATTCCAATCAGGTGGTTGAACAATAGGTGCAGTGATCAAAGCTTTCTTAAGTATTTCAAATGCTTCTACACAATCATCATCAAAGACAAAAGGAATATCTTTTTGCAATAAATTAGTCAAAGGCCTAGAGATTTTAGAAAAGTCCTTAATGAACCTCTTATAAAAAAACCGACATGACCAAGGAAACTTCTTATACCTTTAATGTCCTTGGGACATGGCATCTTTTCAATAGCATCAACTTTAGCTTTATCAACTTCAATACCTCTTTCAGAAATTTTATGCCCCAAGACAATGCCTTCATTAACCATAAAATGACACTTTTCCCAGATCAGGACAAGACTAGTGTCTTCGCATCTCTGCAAAACTTGATCAAGGTTGCTCAAGCAATCATCAAAAGAGGATCCATAAAGGAAGAAGTCATCCATGAATACCTCACAAATCTTTTCACAAAAGTCAGAGAATATAGCCATCATGCATCTTTGAAAGGTAGCACATGCATTACATAAACCAAAAGGCATATGTCTATAAGCAAAAGTACCGAAAGGGCAAGTAAAAGCAATTTTTGTTTGATCTTTAGCTGACAGGTATTTGAGAGAAACCAGAATAACCATCTAAAAAGCAGAAATGTGTATGTTTGGACAGTCTTTCTAGCATTTGATCAATAAAAGGTAAAGGGATATGATCTTTCTTAGTAGCTTTATTTAACTTACAGAAATCAATTACCATCCTATAACCTGTAATAATTCTTTACGGAATCAATTCATCTTTATCATTAGGAACAACAGTAATACCTCCCTTTTTAGGGACACAATGGACATGGCTTACCCATTCACTATCAGCAATGGGATAAATTATACCTGCCTCAAGGAGCTTTAGTATCTCCTTTCTTACCACTTCTTTCATCTTAGGATTTAAGCATCGTTGAGGATCTCTAACTGGTTTGGCATCTTTCTCCACTTTAATTTTGTGTTGGCATAGAGTGGGACTAATGCCCTTAAGATCATCCAGAGTATATCCAATGGCAGCACGGTGCTTTTTCAGAGTTTTCAAAAATCTTTCTTCCTTTTTTGAAAGGTTAGCACTAATAATAACAGGATATATTTTCTTTTCATCTAGATAAGCATATTTAAGATTATCAGGTAATGGTTTGAGCTCAAACACAGGATCACCCTTGGGTGGAGGAGGATCCCCTAGGATTTCAGCAGGTAAGTTGTGTTTTCAGAATAGGACCATATTAAAGGAATACTTCATTTATTTCCCTTCTTTCATTCATAAACATATCATTTTCATGGTCTAGCAAATATTGTTCTAACAGATCAGTAGGAGGTACCGCAATAGAAGCAAGACCAATTATTTCATATTTACTAGGTAATTCTTTATCATGGGGTTGTCTACGAAACTTAGCAAAATTAAACTCATGAAACATATCACCCAAGCCAATTGTAACAATATCCTTTTCACAATCAATCCTAGCATTAACAGTATTCAAGAAGGGTCTACCAAATATACTGGGACAAAAGTCATCTTGTGGGGAACCAAGAACAAGGAAATCAGCATGATATTTGACTTTCCCACACAAGACTTCAACATCTCTAACAATCCCAACTGGTGAAATAGTATCCCTATTGGCAAGCTTAATAGTAACATCAATACCTTCTATTTCAGCGGGTGCAATATCATGCATAATTTCTTGATATAAGGAAATAGGTATTGCACTAGCACTAGCAATCATATCACATAAGCCATGATAACAATGATCTCCTATTCTAACAGAAATAACAGGCATGCCTACAACAGGTTTATGTATCTTAGCATCGGGTCTAGCAATATTAGTGGTCTGTTCAGAGAAGTAAATAACATGCATGTCTATATTATCATCCAAAAGATCTTTAACCATAGCAATACTAGGTTCAACTTTAATTTGCTCAGGAGGTGTATAAGTTCTAGTATTACTCTTATGAACAACAGTTGAAGTTATAGCATGATCCTTTATCCTAACAGGGACAGGTGGTTTCTCAACATAAGTAGTAGGAACAATAGGATCATTATAAGTGATAGTCTTTTCTTCAACTGTAATAGGTGCAACTACTTTTACTTAAATGATAGGATTATATTTAAACCACTTCTCCTTAGGGAGATCAACGTGAGCAGCAAAAGATTCACAGAAAGAAGCTACTATCTCAGAGTCAAGTACATATTTAGCGCTAAATCCACAAAAAGCATCGGTATCCATAAAAGATTTAACACAATCAAACTTAGGTGTTATACCTGACTCCTTACCATCATCTAAACCCCAATCTTCAGAGTTACGTTTAATTCTTTCCAATAAGTCCCAGTTGAATTTAGTAGTCTTTAGCATATAAGAACCAGAACATGAAGTATCGAGCATGGCGCGATCATTGAGAGAAAGTCGAGCATAAATTTTTTGAATAATCATTTCTCTTGAGAGATCATGATTGGGACATGAATATAACATTGACTTAAGCCTCCCCCAAGCTTGAGCGATGCTTTCTCCTTTGCAAGGCCAGAAATTATATATGTAATTACGATCACGGTGAACAAGATGCATAGGATAGAACATCTGGTGACATTCCAACTTCAATCGTTTATAGTTCCAAGATCCCGTATCGTCACATAGCCTATACCATGTCAATGCGTCTCCCTTCAAAGATAAAGGGAAGACCTTCCTTTTGACAACATCATCGGGAATACCTGCAAGCTTAAATAATCCACAAACTTCATCCACAAAGATAAGGTGTAAATCGGGATGCAATGTTCCATCTCCTACAAAGGGATTAGCTAGCAGTTTCTCTTATCATACCCGAAGGCATCTCAAAGTAAACATTTCAGTAGGTTCAGTAGGTTGAGGATCAACTCTTTGCTCTACTGGTCGGGGTGAAGATACCCTGAACAAGCCCCTCAAAGGATTAGTTTCCATAGTAACAAGTGACAGAAAATTTCAGCACACTATATAAATGTTTCCTTACCAAGTTCCACTCACCAAAGGCACTTCACTCCACGGAAACGGCGCCAGAAAAGAGTCTTGATGACCCACAAGTATAGGGGATCTATCGTAGTCCTTTCGATAAGTAAGAGTGTCGAACCCAACGAGGAGCAGAAGGAAATGACAAGCGATTTTCAGTAAGGTACTCTCTGCAAGCACTGAAATTGTAGGTAACACATAGTTTTGTGATAAGATAATTTGTAACGAGTAACAAGCAATGAAAGTAAATAAAGTGCAGCAAGGTGGGCCAATCCTTTTTGTAGCAAAGGACAAGCCTGGACAATTTGTTATAATGAGAAAAGTGCTCCCGAGGACACATGGGAATTATTGTCAAGCTAGTTTTCATCACGCTCATATGATTCGCGTTCGGTACTTTGATAATTTGATATGTGGGTGGACCGGTGTTTGGGTACTGCCCTTACTTGGACAAGCATCCCACTTATGATTAACTCCTATTGCAAGCATCCGCAACTACAAAAGAAGTATTAAGGTAAACCTAACCATAGCATGAAACATATGGATCCAAATCAGCCCCTTACGAAGCAACGCATAAACTAGGGTTTAAGCTTCTGTCACTCTATCAACCCATCATCTACTTATTACTTCCCAATGCCTTTCTCTAGGCCCAAATAATGGTGAAGTGTTATGTAGTCGATGTTCACATAACACCACTAGAGGAGAGACAACATACATCTCATCAAAATATCAAACGAATACCAAATTCACATGACTACTAATAGCAAGACTTCACCCATGTCCTCAGGAACAAACGTAACTACTCACAAAGCATATTCATGTTCATAATCATAGGGGTATTAATATGCATTAAGGAACTGAACATATGATCTTCCACCGAATAAACCAACTAGCATCAACTACAAGGAGTAATCAACACTACTAGCAACCCACAGGTACCAATTTGTGGTTTTGATACAAGATTGGATACACGAGATGAACTAGGTTTTTGAGAGGAGATGGTGCTGGTGAAGATGTTGATGGAGATTTACCCCCTCCTAATGAGAGGATCGTCGGTGATGATGATGGTGATGATTTCCCCCTCCCGGAGAGAAGTTTCCCCGACAGAACAGCTCAGCCGGAGCCCTAGATTGGTTACACCAAGGTTCTGCCTCGTGGCGGCGGAGTTTCGTCCTGTAATCTTGGTTATGATTTTTTTCAGGGTAAAAGCCTTCATATAGCAGAAGATGGGCACCGGAGGGCCACCAGTGGGCCCAGGAGACAGGGGCGCGCCCAGTAGGGGTGGACGCGCCCCCACCCTCCTGGCCATGGTGTGGGCCCCCTCTGGTATTTTCTTCACTCAATAATTCTTATTAGGTAGAAAAATTACTTCCGTGGAGTTTCAAGACTTTTGGAGTTGTGCAGAATAAGTTTCCAATATTTGCTCCTTTTCCAGCCAGAACTCCAGCTGCCGGCATTCCCCCTCTTCATGATAAACCTTGTAAAATAAGAGAGAATAGCCATAAGTATTGTGACATAACGTGTAATAACAGACCATAATGCAATAAATATTGATATAAAAGCATGATGCAAAATGGACGTATCAACTAGCAATGGAAAGTGAAAGTATGGTGGAAAAAGAATAAACTTTATTTTCTGTTTGGGAACCGCCTATGATGTATCTAGCATGGAAAGTGTTGGGAGCTCTAATTTGTTTTCATTGGTGGGAAAAGTATGCCTCCCAAAATGTTTTTATCTCTCAATTTTGCTTTGAGCTCTAGCACCTCTACAAATCCCTACTTCCCTCTGCGAAGGGCCTTTCTTTTACTTTATGCAATCTTTATTTTTGAATTTGAGTCTCCATCTTCTCTTATGAAGCACCAACAAAGGGGCACTATGATCTTATTTGAGCATTGGGTGTAGATAATATTTGAGTGTGTTTCATGAATGGATCAATGGTTGAGCATAATGGGCTAGGGATAACTTCCTATCTATCACAACTTTATCACACCTTCTCGCCAATTTGTGGCACCGTTACCCGAAAGGGATTGCCAACCCCTTTAACACGTTGGGTTGTGAGTATTTGTTATTTGTGTGCAAGGGCTGTTTACGTTGTGCTGTGTGGTTCTCCTACTGGTTCGATAACCTTGGTCTCATCACTGAGGTAAATACCTACCATCGCTGTGCTGCATCATCCCTTCCTCTTTGGGGAAATACCGACGTAGTTCAAGCAGGCATCATCCACCAACCCGGTGCACCGTCGACGTACAAAGCATATTGAGCTCGATATTCACTTTGTGCGTGAGCAGGTTGCACCTGGCCATATTCAGTTCTGCATGTTCTGATGACGCAATAGTTTGCTAACGTCATGACTAAGGGATTGCCTACTCCCGTCTTCGAGTAGTTTCGGTCCAGTCTCTATGTCTTCGATGACGCTTCGACTATGGGGGGTGTTGATAATATATGTGTTGCATGTATTATGCATATTGTGGCCCACCTCCTAGTTGTGTATAGTTGAGGTTGAGGCCTACCTGTACTTATATATATGTGCACCAGCACCTAATCAATACAATGGATATTCCATTGCGAAACTATCTCTCTACAATTCATGCCTTTCTGCAAGTTGATCTAAAAATCTTAAAGCAAATGTATTGAGCAAACTGCCTTTATTTAGACCACAAAATTCATCTGATAGTTAACATCATGTACTATACTTTATATATATATGATTCTTCTTGTGGCAACGTACCTGCAGAAAAAACATGACCAGAATGAGATGACTTGGACGGCGACACCAGTTCAAATGGCAAGTTGTCGTGCAGAGTTGACAAGTCGGGATGGCCACCGTCACGCGTGGTGGAGGTCGCACAAGATGCGCCACCGTTCGAGGTCGAGGTTGGGGAAGAGTGATGCTTGTGTGAGCAGGAGGAAGAAAGCATACCTTCACCATGTTCTAGGCTTATAGCTCGACTATGGATCCTGCTAACATCGAGAAAACTATAAATGTTTATTTCATGATATTAAAAGATCATTAGTTTATTTATTTCTTTGTAACAACATCACACAAGTTCGAAGCTTCAGTATACTATTCAAGTGCAACAATTTTGGCTCCCTCAACTAGGTGTGTCCAACAAGGATAGATGACTTAAAACACAAAGCAAAGCAAGCAACGACTCATATCATACAAGACGCTCCAAGAAAAACTCATAATATGTGACGAATAAAAATATAGTTTCAAGTAAAATACCGATGGTTGTTAGAAGAAAGAGGGGATGCCACTCGAGGGCATCCCCAAGCTTAGTTGCTTGATACTTATTGAATATTATGTTGGGGTGCCTTGGGCATCCCCAAGCTTAGCCTTTTGCTAATCCGTATTCCTTCATCCATCGCGACCTCACCCAAAACTTGAAAACTTCAATCACACAAAACTCAACAAAACCTTCATGAGATCCGTTATTATAAGAAAGCAAATCACTACTTTAAGTACTGTTGCAAACCCATTCATATTTTTTATTGTATTATATCTAATGTATTTTAACTTTTCCATGGCAAAAACTCTTCAAAGGAAACCATAGAATCATCAAACCAAGCACATAACACACTGAAAACAGAATCTGTCAAAAACAGAACACTCTGTAGTAATCAGGGAACTCCGTATACTTCTGTAACTCCAAACATTCTGAAAGATTAGGACAACATGGGAAATTTGTATATCAATCTTGTGTACAAAATCAGAGCAAAAGCACATTTCTGTGATTTATGAAAATTATTTTTCTGAGCGCATAAGTTTCTGTTTTTCAACAATTTCGAATCAACTATCACCCAAAATATCCCAAAGGCTTTGCTTGGCACAAACACTAATCTAAACCACAAAAACACATCTAAACAGAGGAATAATTGGGTATTTTATTGAAAACAGCAAGAAAACCAAAAAAGCAAAAATATACAAGTTGGGTTGCCTCCCAACGAACGCTATCATTTTACGCCCCTAGCTAGGCATAATGTGAAGGATCTAAGTGTTGTCGTCTTTGTTTCTAGATCCATATGATGCCCTCATGATTGATATATATATATATATATATGGTGGCTTCATTCTAGTTCTGGGGAAGTGTTCCATACCCTTCCTTAGTGGGAATTGAAATTTAATATTGCCTTCTTTCATATCAATCATGGCAACAATAGTATGTAAAAACGGTCTACCAGGGATAATTGGACAAGACGGATTGCAATAAATATCAAGAACAGTAAAATCTATGGGCACATAATTCTTATTTGCAATAATAAGAACATCATTAATTCTTCCCATAGGTTTTTTAATAGTAGAATCCGCCAAGTGCAAATTTAGAGAACACTCTTCAATGTTGGTAAGACCAAGCACATCACAAAAAGATTTCGGAATTGTAGAAACACTAGCACCCAAGTCACATAAAGCAAAACACTCATATTTTTTTATCTTGACTTTGATAGTAGGTTCCCATTCATCATGTGATTTTCTAGGGATTGAAATCTCTATTTCCAACTTTTCTTCTAAAGCTTTCATCATAGCATCAACAATATGTTTAGTAAAAGCTTTATTTTGTTCATAAGCATGGAGTGAATTTATCATGGATTGCAACAAAGAAATACAATCAATCAAATAGAAACTATCATAATTAAAGTCTTTGTAATCCAAAAGAGTTGGCACATCACTAGTTAAATTTTTGACCTCTTAAAGCCCACTTTAATCAATTTTCTCAACAAGATTTTCACCCTCCGAATTATCGGGACGCCTTCTAGCTAAAGTTGACTCTTCTCCAGTCCTTTTATCATCAATTTTAATTTTCCTAAACAAATAATCAATAGAAGAAACACCAATCATTTTAAGATCTTCATCACTTTTATGAAATAAATCACTAGAAAACGCTTTTTCTAAAAATTCTCTTCTAGCTCTAAGCACAGCGGTTCTTTTCTTACTTTCATCCATAGAAACATAAAGAGCTTTAATTGATTCTCTACCTTAGGCACAAAAAATTTCATCTTGAGATTTTCTACATCATGAGAGATTCTATCAATACCCCTAGACATATCATCAATCTTATTCAGCTTTTCTTCTATTGCAGCATTAAAAACTTTTTGAGTATTGATAAATTCTTTAATATTATTCTCAATATCAGAGGTCCTATTATTATTATTATTATAAGAAGGATTACCATAATTTTTAGAGGAATTACTAGGAAAAGGCCTAGGATTAAAATTACCTCTATAAGAATTGTTATTGAAATTGTTTCGCGAGATAAAATTCACATCTATGGCATCACTATTTTGCTCAATCAAAGTACACAAAGGCACATCATTAAAATCAATAGGGGCAGTTTTATTAGCAACCAATTTCATAAGAGCATCAAAGTTTTCACTCAAAGAAGAAATTTCTTCAACCGAATTAACTTTTTTACTAGTAGGAGTTCTTTCGGTATGCAATTGTGAATAATTTGCCATAATATTGTCTAGAAATTTAGTAGCTTCTGCTACGTCTTGAGCTAGCGTTGGTTTTCCCCGAAGAGGAGAGGGTGATGCAACAAAGTGTAGCGTAAGTATTTCCCTCAGTTCTGAGAACCAAGGTATCAATCCAGTAGGAGGCTCCTCAAAAGTCCCACGCACCTACACAAACAAACTGAGAACTCGCAACCAACGCAATAAAGGGGTTGTCAATCCGTTCACGGTTACTTACGAAAGTGAGATCTGATAGAGAAAGTATGATAAGATAAATATATTTTTGGTATTTAATAATATAGATGCAGAAAATAAAGATGCAAATAAAAGTAAATTGAAAGCAAATATGATAAGAGATAGACCCGGGGGCCATAGGTTTCACTAGAGGCTTCTCTCAAGACAGCATAAGTATTACGGTGGGTGAACAAATTACTGTCGAGCAATTGATAGAAAAGCGAATAATTATGACGTTATCTAGGCATGATCATGTACATAGGCATCACGTCCATAACAAGTAGACCGACTCCTGCCTGCATCTACTACTATTACTCCACACATCAACTGCTATCCAGCATGCATCTAGAGTATTAAGTTCATAAGAACAGAGCAACGCATTAAGCAAGATGACATGATGTAGAGGGATAAACTCATGCAATATGATATAAACCCCATCTTGTTATCCTCGATGGCAATAATACAATACGTGTCTTGCAACCCTTTCTGTCACTGGGTAAGATCACCGCAAGATTGAACCCAAAGCTAAACACTTCTCCCATGGCAAGAAAGATCAATCTAGTAGGACAAACCAAACTGATAATTCTAAGAGACTTGTAAAGATAACTCAATCATACATAAAAGAATTCAGAGAAGATTCCAATATTATTCATAGATAAACTTGATAATAAACCCACAATTCATCGGATCTCAACAAACACACTGCAAAAAGAGATTACATCGAATAGATCTCCACAAGAGAGGGAGAGAACATTGTATTGAGATCCAAAAAGAGAGAAGAAGCCATCTAGCTAATAACTATGGACCCGTAGGTTTGTGGTAAACTAATCACAACTCATCGGAGAGGCTATGGTGTTGATGTAGAAGCCCTCCATGATCGATTCCGCCTCCGGCAGAGTGCCGGCGAAGGCTCCAAGATGGGATCTCACGGATACAGAAGGTTATGGCGGTGGAAATTGTGTTTCGTGGTGCTCCTGGATGTTTTCGGGGTCCGTGGATATATATAGGAGAAAGAAGTACATCGGTGGATGCCCGAGGGGCCCACGAGACGGGGGCGCCCCCCTAGGGGGGCGCGCCCTCCTATCTCGTGGGGCCCTCGAAGCTTTCTTGACTTGCACTCCAGGCTCTCCGGATCAGATTTGTTCCAAAAATAACGCTCCCGAAGGTTTCATTCCGTTTGGACTCCGTTTGATATTCCTTTTCTTCGAAATACTGAAATAGGCAAAAAAACAGCAATATGGGCCGGGCCTCCGGTTAGTAGGTTAGTCCCAAAAATGATATAAATGTGTAGAATAAAGCCCATAAACATCCAAAAGGGATAATATAATAGCATGGAACAATAAAAAATTATAGATACATTGGAGACGTATCAGCTTCACCCAAAGTAATTTCCATAAAAGTACCATCCGCGGCGGAATCTAAAAGATTTCTAGAGACAAAATTCAATCCCGCATAAAAAATTTGTATGATCATCCAAAGATTTAAACCATGAGTAGGACAATTTCTTAGCATCAATTTCATTCTTTCCCAAGATTGCACAACATGTTCATGCTCAAGCTGCTTAAAATTCATGATTTGTGTCCTAAGAGAAATAATTTTCACGGGCGGAAAATACTTAATAATAAAATCATCCTTGCACTTATCCGAAGAATCAATACTATTGCGAGGCAAAGAAGAAAACCAAAAAATTTCATGATCTCTCAAAGAAAACGGGAATAGTTTCAACTTCACAATATCTTTGTCCACATCTTTTTTCTTTTGCATATCGCATAATTCCACGAATGTGTTAAGAAGGGACGCATCATCCTCATTAGGAGTACCGGAAAATTGATCTTTCATAACAAGATTCAGCAAAGCGGCATTCATATCACAAGACTCCGCACTAGTGGCGGGAGGAGCAATCAGAGTGCTAATAAAATCATTGTTGTTGGTATTGGACAAATCACACAACCTGGTGTTCTCTTGAGTCATCGAGACTACGCAACAAGATTGCACTCAAACACAGATCTGACGAGAAAAATGGCAAACGAAAAAGAGGGCAAACAAAACGGAAAATTTTTGTGAAGTGGGGGAGAGGAAAATGGCAAATAATGTAAATTGCAAGGAGATGAGATTTGTGATTAGGAACCTGGTAGATGTTGACGATGTGTCCCCCGCAACGGCGCCAGAAATTTGCGAGTTGTTGGGAGACTATCTTGACTTGATCCTCCCCGACAACGGCGCCAGAAATTCCTTTTGATGTTGGCTTGATCTATGTCGGTATTTCCCCAAAGAGGAAGGGATGATGCAGCATAACAACGGTAGGTATTTCCCTCAGTGATGAGATCAAGGTTATCGAACCAGTAGGAGAACTGCGCAATACCATGTAAATAGCTCCTGCACACAAAGAACAAATACTTGCAACCCCACATAAGAGAGGGGTTGTCAATCCCTCAAGGGTAAAAAGATAGGTAAAATTGTAGTAGTTTGGATAAATAGATCTCGCGGGAATGCGAGATAAAATAAATAAATAAAAATTGCAGCAAGGTATTTTTGGATTAATAGATCTAAATATAAAAGCAAATAAAAAATAGGTTTCAAAGGCAAATATGATAAGAAGAGACCCGGGGGCCGTAGATTTCACTAGTGGCTTCTCTCAAGAAAAATAACATGCAATGGGTAAACAAATTACTATTGGGCAATTGATAGAACTTCAAGTAATCATGATGATATCCAGGAAATGGTCATTATATGGGCATCACGTCCAAGATTAGTAGACCGACTCCTGCCTGCATCTACTACTATTACTCTACACATCGACCGCTATCCAGCATGCATCTAGTGTATTAAGTTCATGGAGAAACAGAGTAATGCAATAAGAACGATGACATGATGTAGACAATATCTATTTATGTAGAAATAGACCCCATCTTGTTATCCTTAATAGCAACGACACATGCATGTCGGTTCCCCTTCTGTCACTGGGATCAAGCACCGTAAGATCGAACCCATCACAAAGCACCTCTTCCCATGGCAAGAAAAATCAATCTAGTTGGACTAACTAAACCAAATATTCGAAGAAGAAATACGAGGCTATAAGTAATCATGCATATAAGAGATCAAAAGACTCAAGTAACTTTCATGGATAAAAACATAGATCTGATCATAAACTCAAAGTTCATCGGAACCCAACAAACACACCGCAAAAAGAGTTACATCAAATAGATCTCCAAGAGACCATTGTATTGAGAATCAAGAGAGAGAGAGAGAGGAAGCCATCTAGCTACTAACTACGGGCCCGTAGGTCTACAATCAACTACTCACGCATCATCGAAGAGTGATGTGACCATCTATGCCAAGACTACTGTCACTCGTCCAAGAAATATTAAAGTTACACCGATGCATGAGAAGTTGACCGTGATAGTTCCAAAAGGGAAAGAAGCTGGTATTTTAGGAGCTTTTTCATATATACATATTGGTTCTATGATACTTCAGATTGCTCCACCGCAAGATGAAGTTAAACACAATTTTAGGACTCCACCGAAGAAGTTGTGATCCGATCGGGCACAAGAAATACCTAGTTTATTAGCTTGGTATTATAGTAGAGCCCAAAGGTTGCACTAGTACTAGTTACATATACATTTTAAATCTAGGTTAGTTGAAAGGTTATCATCGTTGCCGGAGTATTAATTAGTCAAATCTTATTTTGTTTGGATAGGAGAGTCCGTTTTAGATTCGCTTGCATTGAGTCGGTTGAGAAGTGCATGCACACACATTATAAAAAGAGGGATACGCCGTGTAAACAAGGTCAAATTTTGTTTCATCGTGAGTTCAATAATAGTTAGAAAACGTCCCATATCGAGGGACACCAAATATTGTCTTCATTGCTGATCCATTGGGATTTTGTTGCTGCTGCGCGTGGAGTCGATCTAATCTACTCAACGCTAGTTTTTGATCTTACGGTCTTGCATCTTTGCTCGATCAGAATTTTTTGTGCTGCTGCCAGTATCGTGAAAGATCGGGCTGACGAACGACTCGCATCTAGTTGAGTCTTTATCAAGTGGTATTCAGAGCTAAGGTTGTTCACGGTAATGTGTTGATCAAGATGTAAACCTCGATCAACAAGGATGATGAGGTTGCTGCTGATTCTGAGGAAGTAGTGCGTCCAGCGTACGCGAATGATATTCCTCAGAATATTCAGGATGGTTTTGACCACACATGCCACTACATCAAGCAATGTCATGATGCACTCGGCAAAAGGATAGATGTCCTGGTCACTTGGTTTGATGGTTTGGCAGACATCATCAATATGCCGGCGACGAATTCTGCACTACCACAGGTTGCTTCGGGTGCTCCATTACGTTATGCACCACTGGCTCGCGACGGACATGCCGGCGTGCATGATCGCTATTTGGCAGCAAAACCTCATGCTGGAGATGATGGTGTTGATGACGGAGTTGACCATGAGGCGGGGTATGCGCCACGATCGCGACACTATGAGCCTCGTCCTGAAACTTCCGCTCGTGGCAAAGCGCATGACCGTGTGGGTCAAGCTGCACGTGTTCCTTCGATGATGGAATTGGGCGCATAAAAATTTCAATTCCTTCGTTCTCCGGGAAGTGCGAACCAGAAGTCTATTTGGAGTGGGAGATGCGCGTTGATCAAATTTTTTATGCCCATCATTATAGCGAAGAGAAGAAAGTTCAACTGCTGGAATTGAGTTCACTGGTTACACGCTAATTTTGTGGAATCAAATTTGTCGGTCGTGACATCGTCCAATGACTTGGCGAGGGGTGAAAGAACTCATGAGGCGACGTTTTCTTCCTGAGCACTATAGAAGAGATATGTACAACAAGTTGCAACAGCTCTCTCAAGGTAATATGAGTGTTGATGAATATTATAAGGAGATGGAATTGCTTATGATATGTATAGGGACAACGGAGGATCCGGAGGCGACCATGGCACTTTCTTTAATGGGCTAAACATTGAGGTGCGGGATCGTGTTGAGATGGTGGTCTACTACAATATACAAGATCTTGTGCACCAAGCTGTGCGTGGGAAACAACAGATTAAGTGACGCCAAGTCAACACAGTTCCTAGTACCACTTTGAACACATGACGACGCTCGCAGCATCAGAGTGAGGATATCAGTCCTAGCTCCAGGACGACAACATAAAATTGCCCTCATGGTTCCGTGCAAAAGAATGCTTCAAAATCAGGACCGTCGAGGGTTGATTCTAGTGCACAATCGACCAATCATTCCAGTGAAATAGATTGTTTCAAGTGTGGAGGAAGGGGACATATGAAGCGTGAATGTCCTAATGTGAAGATAGTATTGCTCACAAAAGATGGCTATGCATCCGCGAGTGATGAAGAGGCAGTTTCTGACACTTCTAGTGAAAAATTTGAAGATGATGAGAAGGTTACTGCTAGTTTTGAAGCTGCTGAATCATATCCATCCTTAATGGTGCAGCGTGTGCAAGATAATCGCATTGAGGATAAGGGGCAGTGTTGGAATATTTTTTAGACTCAGTGCAAGATCAACAACACCAATTGCAAGTTGATCATCGACGGTGGAAGCTACACTAATGCAGTCAGCAAGGACTTGGTGGATGCTTTTGCTTTACCAACTTGGAAGCACCCACAACCACACTGTGTAGAATGGTTATATCAGTCGGGCAAACTGAAAGTTACTCACAAGGTGTGCATCAATTTTTCGGTTGCCAATTATATCGATACAGTTATCTGTGATGTTCTGCCAATGAATGCATGCCATTTGTTGTTGGGGAGGCCATGGCAATATGATCCTAGAACTACACACGAGGGGAGATCTAACACTTATTATTTTTGGGACTCTGGAAGGCGACGTATGTTACAGCCGATGTTCGCTAGTGCAATCAAGAATGATGTCTGTAAGATCCCTACCGCTATCTTGAAGCCAAGGATGTCTTCATTTCAAGAGGGGGAGGATGATGTGACCATCTATGCCAAGACTACTGTCACTCGTCCAAGAAATATTAAAGTTACACTGATGCATGAGAAGTTGATCGTGACAGTTCCAAAAGGGAAAGAAGCTGGTATTTTAGGAGTTTTTTCATATATACAGATTGGTTTTATGATACCTCAGATTCCTCCATCGCAAGATGAAGTTAAACCAAATTTTAGGACTCCACCGAAGAAGTTGTGATCCAATCGGGCACAAGAAATACCTAGTTTTATTAGCTTGGTATTATAGTAGAGTCCAAAGGTTGCACTAGTACTAGTTATGTATACATTTTAGGTCTAGGTTAGTTGGAAGGTGATCAACGTTGCCGGAGTATTAATTAGTCAAATCTTATTTTGTTTAGATAGGAGAGTCCGTTTCAGATTCGCTTGCATTGAGTCGGTTGAGAAGCGCCTGCGCGCACGTTATAGAAACAAGGACAGACCATGTAAACGAGGTCAAGTTTTGTTTCATCGTGAGTTCAATAATAGTCAGAAAATGTCCCATGTCGAGGGGCACCAAATATTGTTTTCATTGCTGATCCATTCGGATTTTGTTGCTGCTGCGCGTGGAGTCTATCTAATCTATTCAACGCTAGTTTTTGATCTTATGGTCTTGCATCTTTGCTCGATCGAAATTTCTTGTGCTGCTGCCAGCGGGTCGACGAATGACTCGCATCTAGTTGAGTCTTTATCAGAGAGGCACCAATGAGGATGATGAACTCCTCCGTGATGGTGTCTAGATTGGATCTGTTGGTTCTGGAACTTGTGGCGGCTGGAATTGATTTTTGTCGACTCCCCTAGTTTTTCTGGAATATTGGGGTATTTATAGAGCAAAGAGGCATTGCGGGAGGCGCCCAAGGTGGGCACAACCAACCTGGGCGCGCTTGGGCCCCTAGGCGCGCCCTGGTCGGTTGTGCTCCCCTCGGAGCTCCCCTCAGGTACTTTCTTGGCCCAGCAGGTGTCTTCTGGTCCAGAAAAAATCCACAAAAAAGTTTTGTTGCATTTGGACTCCGTTTGATATTGATTTCCTGCGATGCAAAAAACAAGCAAAAAACAGCAACTGGCACTTGGCACTTTGTCAATATGTTAGTCCCAAAAAATGATATAAAGTTGCTATAAAATGATTGTAAAACATCCAAGAATGATAATATAGCACCATGGAACAATCAAAAAATATAGATATGTTGGAGACGTATCACACATCATCTCTCTAGTTAATACATGCATTTGCCTATGGTCATTTTTCAATAATCTTTTTTTTGTCCGATATTATTAAGAGTTTGCAAAATGCAACATCAAGATTGCTTCTAATTGGTTGGTGTAGAAGCTGCTCATTTGGAAAACATCATGGTTTATGACAAGGATAATGACAAGTTTTGTTTCAAGACCCTGAAGAAGTATTAGCGTGGTGAGGATATTTTCCAAATTCCACATCACATGTTAGCATTCTGTTAGGCTGCCAGGATGCGATCAGATTGATATTCCAAATCATGACATTATGTTAGCACTGATTTACTCAAATATTTGTATGACACTATACATCAGTGTCATTCCTTCCTCAACTATGGGTCCTGATTTACGCCCTGCCTATATCGACACATGTAATCTGAACCTTCAGAATTTTCCATGTGTTTGTTCATTGGGAGTTGCCTGCTAACATTACAATATTGTTTCAGATGCATCTAAAACTCCTGAGAACAAGTAACTTCTAAGTAATGAAGCCTCCTAAGAACAAGTAGCGGTACTCTATATTGTAAATCAAGGAAGTTCTTCATAACTTCCCAGTATGAAGCCTCTTAAGAACAAGTACCGGTACTCTATATTGTAAATCCAGAAAGGTCTTTGTAACTTACATGTATCAAGCCACCATATACAGAAATTCCGGCCATTCTAAGGAAAGAAAGGACGGGTGCGGCAACGCGCGCCATCATGTACGCTCACCGTTTTGTGCCGCTGACCCACGAGCGCCGCCTAAATTGAGCTTTTTAAACTTCATATTTGTCATCAAACATTAAATTCTTCTCCGCGGGAATCGTACAACATTGGATATGCCATTTTATCAGATAGGAACAAATTAATAGTGTGTATAACAACACCTATGTTTGCGCATATGGATCTACCATCCTAAACAACCTCATGCGCATATATAGGAATAATAATGGCAGTGACGAAAACCCTCCACCCGCCACGAGAATGGAGTGACCTCCCGGTCCCCTAGTGGAGGCGGCCGCGGCCGGCAAAACTCGGAGTCGGCAGCTAGCCGCAGCCAGCACTCTCACGAGACGGTTGTGGGTAGCCGGCAAGTTCATCCAAACCCACAGGGCCGACGCCCATAGGATGAACGACCGCCTCCTCGCAGGGAGAGGGGGGCTTCTCCGGCGCCGGCTGATCACCCGACTCTGAGGGGCGGCTAGGCCCCCGTGAAGCAGTCGGCGAGAATGACACTCGTCGCCGGATCAAGCAGCTGGCTCAGTCCCTGGCAATGGAGGAGGAGGATACAGTCGGGCCGTCCTGCTTCCGCCCCCGCATCCGCGACAAGCCCTTCTCCAAAGCGTTCATGCTTCCTCGCGACACTCCCAAGTACAACAGCACTGGGAAGCCGGAAGATTGGCTGGCCGACTACGCCATGGCAGTCAACAGAGCGAATGGCAACAAGCGTGTTGCCGTGAAGTATGTTCCTCTCATGTTGCATGGCACGACCCAGACATGGCTGATTAGCATCAAGGCCAACAACATCAACAGCTGGTTGGACTTCAGCAAGGTCTTCATGTGCAATTTCAACAGCACCTACAAGCGCCCCCACCCCCCAAGCCTCGCCAGCTCTCCATGTGCGTTTAGGGCTCGACCGGGTCCATTCGCGACTACCTGACACGCTGGGCCGGCCTAATTATCACGCGGTGAGCAAAAATTCAAAAAACAAAATAGAAGCACTCATGCGGGATCGAGCTTCCGACCTCACGGTTGATTCTAGCGAGGCCAGCCAGCTAGGCTAGCGACTTCGAACCACATAAGTACAGCGGCATGCTAAAAGTAGAAAGGACAACGACAAATCCTTAAAAAAGATTCAACATCTTTACAGTATACGTTGAACAAATTTTCAAATACGGTGAACCTTTTTGTAAAAATACACTGAACAAATTTAAAGTATACCAATGAATACTTTACAGTATACATTGAACAATTTCTTAATACACGATGAACAAAATTTAAATACACAATGAACATTTCTCTAATATATGTTGAAGAATTTAATAATATACAATGAGTATTTCTATAATACATGATGAACATTTTTATAATGCAAGGTGAACTATTTCATATTATACGATGCACATTTTCTTAATACGATGAAGATTTTTGTAATATGCGGTGAACTTTTTATATAATACGCAATAAAGAGAAGAAGAACAGAAACAGAAAATAAAAAATAAAACGTAAAAAAAGAAAAAAAATGAAAGGAATAAAGAAACTCAAATAAAAAACCGGAACAAAACAACTGAAAGCCTGCCAAAAGAGTGAAAATCCTGAAAGCCAAAAGCGAAAAAACAAAACCCGAGTAAACAAGGAAACAACAGTCAAATGAAAATCCATACATGGGCCGACCCAAGTGGTGACTCTCTTCTGCGAAGGCTCGTCCTTTTGACGCCTGCGGGCGTCAAATAGGATTCCGCGTTACTTAGAAACCCCATGTGTAACATTTCGTCAAAATCACTAATTAAGGAGTACTCCTTGCGGAGATCACTCCAACTTCCCCAGGTTGTGACAAGTGGCACGCTGCATGTGCGCCACTTGTCGCAACCTGGGAGTTTTCCCTTTTTTCGTAGATCCGTTTATTCAAAATGTTTTATCTCTTAAACCGTGCGTCCAAATCTCGAACCATTTTCGCCATTGGATTCCTCGCGTCGAGATCTTCAAAACTAGATCCCATGTTGATAGGTTTTGACGAACTTTTTTTCCACGAAAAAACCGGACGGAAAAAACCGACGAAAAAACCGAATCAAAAACACGGGTTTTTTCCCTTTCCGAAAGAGGCACGCCCGTGCCTCTGATGAAAGCACAACCGTGCCTTTGGCGGAAGCAAAACCGTGCCTCTCACGAAAGAAAAAAATAGAAAGTGCGTTTTTTCCTTTTCTGAAAAGAGGCACGCCCATGCCTCTCGTGAAAGCACAACCGTGCCTCTGGCGGAAGCAAAACCGTGCCTCTCGCGAAAAAAACAGAAAACACATTTTTTTCCCTTTCCGAAAGAGGCACGCCGGTGCCTCTGACGAAAGCACAACCGTGTCTCTGGCGGAAGCAAAACCGTGCCGCTCGCGAAAGAAAAATAAATAGAAAAGATGTTTTTTTCTTTTACGAAAGAGGCACGCCCGTGCCTCTCGCGAAAGCACAACCATGCCTCTGGCGGAAGCAAAACCGTGCCTCTTGCGAAAGAAAAAAAACAGAAAATGCTTTTTTTCTCTTTCCGAAAGAGGCACGCCCGTGCCTCTCGCAAAAGCACAACCGTGCCTCTGGCGGAAGCAAAACCGTGCCTCTCGTGAAAGAAAAAAAACAGAAAACGCGTTTTTTCCCTTTCCGAAAGAGGCACGCCTGTGCATCTTGCGAAAGCACAACCGTGCCTCTGCCGGAAGCAAAACCATGCATCTCACGAAAAAATGCATTTTTTTGCGCAAAAGAATAATTTTTTCTGAATTTTTTTTGGTCGAAAAGTTAGGGAAGACCGGTAGAAAACCAAAACATAAAAAAAACCGTAAAAAATCTTTTAAAAAGCCGAAAATGCGGGATAAAAATAAAAAAACAAAATCCGGAGGGAGCGCCCAGAGCGCGACACATGGCGAATGGCTGTGAGCACGCCAAGTGGCGCTGATCGTTGCGAGGCTCCCGAAAGAGCGCTCGTTAATTAGTTGCTCCCACATTTCGTAGGGGTAGCAACGAAATCACTAATTGAGGAGCACTCCCTGCAATGATTAGTCAGGGAGCGCTCCGCGCGCGCCAAGTGTCACGCGCGGACCGCTCCCGAGACTTTTTGGATGTGCTCCGCGCGTGACACTTGGTGCGCGCACGGCTTCTCCCGTGATTTCCGGTTTCCGGTTTCCCTTTGTGGTTTTCCTTTTTTCACTTTAGTCCTTATACTTCTAATGTTTTGTAATACCTTTTGATCTGTTTTGAGATCTATTTCTCGTTTCTCTCTGTTGTGGGCGAACCCTCATCGCACATTGTTCGTTCTTTGCCGTAGTCTCCGCCCGTCGCCGCCGCTGCTCTTGTCGCGTGGTTACGGCGGCAGTTGTTCCGGCCGCCGCGCTTGTTGCCTGGTCTTATAGTAGTCCTTCTTTAGCATCAAGCGCGCTTCCCCGTTTGCGATATCATCATTCCCTACTGGTTGCCTTCGTGGGTTCCCTGTTTCCCTTTTTTGTTTCTCTTTTTGTTCCCATTATATTTCCAGGATATGGAGATTTATGGGGTAGTTACGGGTGGGGACTACCAACACTATCAGATGTCAAGTTTCAATTGGGTTTTGTGGGATTAGTTGTTGATAACCATTGTGTTCCTTGTAGTTATGGCTTGTCCTTTTTGCCGTATGCCTGGTGGCCCGTGTTCTTCTGTTGATTCTTCTGTAGATGGGTTCAGTGTGGTCCTGGATCGGCGTTGTTGGAGGCGTGTTGTAAGAAAATCATTTTATAGTTGTTCAATTTTTGGCACACACGCTTATTTCTTTTGGTGCTGTCCATGCTGTTTATATTTTGATTATGATCCTTGTTTTGATTTGTTGTGCAGTATGTTCCGTGCAGTGTTAGAGCTCATCTTGCTCGTTACATCGAGGAGTGTAGGGCTTTAGCCATAAGGAGGGGTGACGAAGATACTGATCTGGCTCTTCAGTGCAACGAGGGTTATTTGTATGGTGTTCTGTTTAGTCATGGTCGTGTGAGGAGCTAATTCCATGGTCCTTCCTGGGAACGATTGGTCAGTGATTATGGTGTTCGTCCTCGTGATATAATGACCATTAGGCTTGAACATTATGGAACTTGGATTGGTATTGGTTTTTATCGTGTTGGCATGGAGATGCATTGTCTCCTTTACCGTCTGTTGGTAAGGTTTATTTTTAAGGAAGTTTTTATCTTGTTTTATTGTACATTTTGATTTTTCTATTCCCTTGAGCCTGTGTAAGTATATTTTGTAGCTCTACATGGTTTGAGCGACTCTGAGAAGGAGCTTGTTGGGAGTTGTTATTACACCCGTGGTGTTTTTCTTAATTATCAACAGATGTATTTCATGAGGTGTCAACTATTCGATGATGACTACATACCCTGTTGTCCTTTTGTTCACAGGATTGATTCCATGAATGTTAATGGTCATCATATGGTCAGATTTTTTTTCCATTGTTTTTTTGTTTCTATTTATTTATTTATTTATTTTTATTACATCTTCTATTTATAGTTTTGAATTTTTATTCTATTTCTGATAGCTTGATGCTTTTTGTCAGGTTATTCCTGGTATTGTTGTGAGGAGTTTGAAGGAGTTTGTGACTTTTCCTAGAACTGGCGTTTTAACTCTTGAAGTTACTATGGAATCCGGTGATGATGATATATATGTGAGCACTCCTTGCTCCTACTTCATTGGTTTGGGTAATAGAATGGTGTTCAAGCAGGAAGGTTTCAGTGATTTTCTTCAGGCATCGTCTATTGAAGTAAACAGCTTGGTGCTGATAACTTTCAAACAACTTGTTGTGAGGCTTGCTGTTATCTTCAATCTTCTGCCGCAGTGATGTTAGTTATAGCCTTTGAACGTAATGGATTTTGATGTATAAGATGCTTGGCTGTGCATCTCTTTTAATGATGTTTTTTTGGAAGGATGTTATTTAATTGTGGTCAAAGTTATAAATACAGTAGAGGCACGTGTGTTGTTTACTCTGGGGCATGGTTGTTCATCTCTTTTATGTGAGAGGAACCTGGATTCAGCAAACTGAGGCACGGAATTGAAGTCAGAACAGACACAGTTGTGTGGAGGCACGCAGAGTTACCATGGGTTTCATGTGAGGCACGTGGTTTCAGCAAACAGAGGCATGGAATTGCAGTCAGTACAGGCACGGTTGTTTGGAACACGTGTATACTGAGAGGAACGTGTGTGCAATACCAATGTTACAAGGGCGATGACGGGTGCCTAACACGCAGAGATACTGTGGGTTTCATGCGAGAGGCACGTGTGTGTGTAGCACGTAGAGTTACAGTGGGTTTTATCTGAGGCACATGGATTGAGGAAATGGAGGCACATAATTGAAGTTAGTACATGCACGGTTGTGCGGAGGCACGGGCGATCAGTCACGCGGTGCATGTACAATTACTGTGGGTTTCATGTGAGGCACGTCGATCGAGCAAACGGAGGCACCGAAGTGTAGTCAGTACAAGCACGGTTGTGTGGATGCACGGTTTTGAACCCTCTTGCTGCTGTCAAGTGTCTTGAGGCACAGATGTATGTCAGCAGAGGCATCGGTTCGAATATTTGGTTAGAGAGGCTCGGTTGTGGATGCACTGGTGTGAAGTCTCTAAGGTCATGGGTGCGTGGCACCAAAGGCATGGGTTGAGTCTACACTTAGAGAGGCACGGTTGTACATGGGTCAGTTGTACACGGTATTGTAGTTTTGTGGCATCATGGAGGACTGGTGTACGGAGAGGAACCTGTGAATGGACGGTGTGGTCAAAGTAACAAAGTTCTTGTCCCTTGCGTTTGTGTACCGAATGTTCTTCTGCAATATTTATGAATTGTTTATGCCAATTTTGAATAAGCATTCTACTGAAAGTTTGCAACGATACCATCACATATTCTTGTAAATGCATGATGCATCTTGTAAAGGTTGAGTATGAAAATTATAATACAATGTCGTGCGACATATCTCTAGTTCTATAGTCATGGATACAATATATGCTTGCTCGATACTTGGACATAACTTACTAATTACATTTAGACATGCACACCACTATGTTCAAAGTTCAGACGTAAAATAGTAATACAATACAGACAACATCTTTGAGCAAGAACAAACATATTTACAACATGGGTTCATTCAACCTAAATTATCATAATAGTTGTGCCACACACCTGATCACTTGATCACGGCAGATTAATCAATCACGGCACGATCCATTTTCTCGCAATTTACCAACCGCTGCTTCCCTTCTGGCACTTCCAGCCGCTGGAAGATCCCTCGTCTTTGTTCTTACGCAGGCGGAGTCTTTCTTTCACTGGTTGTTGGTGGAGGTGACGTAGCCCGTTCTTGATGATTAGGATTCTACGGTACAACTCATAGCTAACATACCCGTCCTTTGCCACGTACTCAAGGTGTATCAGGGAAAGTGGCTTCCACTCCCAGAACTGGTGCTTCTCCTTTGGGAATGATTTCTTCATGTTCTTGTATGAGGGGTCGATGATGGCCGCTGCAAGGTCAGCCATGGAGTCCCTTTCTGCACCACCCTTGATGCAGAATAGCCTCTGGATGTCGACGTGGTGCTCGTCTGGAATTCTGATGCATGCACGGGCAAGCATGGTCTTGTCGTTCCTGGTGTCGACGCTGGTGAAAGTTACCGCTTTCCGTTGCAGGAAGTCAACTAATGCCTGGGAGCGCTCGGACCTGCAGTAGTGGTATACAAGGACATGCTCGCGCATGGAAAGTTGGACGACGGCGATCCCTTGTCGTACGTAACTGCTCTTACATGTGTACTCGAGGTCGAGGCCGACGAACTTGTTCTTCTCCTCCTTTAGCCATTCCTCGTACTTTTTCATGATCGCTCCATGGTCCTTGGGTCGTTGGTGTACACCACCTCCAGCACGGTTGTACCATGGGTAGTGATGTGCTCGATGAATGTTGTTATTTTCCCATCGTCCATGGCTGGAGGTGTGTGGTGGTGAACTATGTCCGGCGAGAAACTTTGGAGGGAGAAGACGTAAATGGAGTCGGAAAAGTGAAAGGGATCTTTTGTCGTGCAAAAAAGGAAACCGCCAAAGAGCAGTTGCTAGTCACCCGGCGGTTCCAGGTGTAGATTTTCGGAAACAGGCGTTTGTTTTATCTGTTTTTTAAAACATTTTCACTTATCTTGTTCTTTGAATATTTTTATTCGTTGCGTGCTGCGTGCGTGATCCATATGTGCGTATTCCATCTTTGGCTATGAAAGTACTCGTGTGAACGGTAGAACACTCAGCAGATGCATGGTCGTGCCTTTGTTGTGAAAACGTTTTTTTCAATTAACAATCTTCCTTGGTCAGGGAGGCATTGTTGTTATGTTATTCAGTGCACAACTGTGTGTATATGAAAAGTTGGTGAAGTAAACATAGTTTGCACTTGAAAATGGAGTCCTGTTTGGTTTTAAATTGAGATATGTTTCAGTAGATCTTTTGAATAAGTTTGATAACATGGCATTGTTGTAGGTTTTGGATCAAAAATTGAATGTTGTTTTGTTTGATTTTTGAAACTTTTCAAAGGATTAGAACTATATTTTTTCGAATGAATCATTCTGATAGTTCAAACAGCATTTGTTGCAAAGCATCATTCTGATGGTTGAAACTATGAGTAGAGGGTCCGTAAGAGCTACATAAGTTTCAAAAGATCATTTGGATAGTTCAAGCAAGCACATGGTCCATAATAGTTACATTATTGTACCATTCTAACTAGCAAACTTATTTTAAATAAACCAGTGTTTTGCTCCTTGGAGGCATCATCTTGAAATGAGCGCTGAACATCCTAGGAGATACACTATGCTTCCATTTTAGGTGCAGGTTCTGACAGAATCTACACAATGCGTTGAATGCTGATGGACACAGAACCGTCATGGCGCTCTTTGAAAGTGATTAGAACGACGTTCTTTTCAACAAAGGATGTAGCTGATATGAAGTCTCTGAAAGAAGACTTTTCTATTACCATCCGGCCATCGTTTTTGCAGATGTAGTACGACGAAGGAGTGATGACATGGGTAGGTTCATCAGGAGCTTCAAGGGTCACCGTGCTATTGGTTGACATGTCCACCCATCTCTTCAGTGTTGAGACAACGCTCCTCGGAATTTTCTAGAAGAAATCAAAATTAAATGGAAATTAAAACTGTTGAATTGCCACTTGGACAATAAATAAAAGAATGGCTGAATACGGTGAGTGCGCAAAAATTAAGAAATTCTAAATTGCAAGTAATATAAATCCTGGCATGTTAATGTTTGTGTCTAAATAGATGAAACAACATATAAAGAGAACAACAAAAGTTTTGTTGTTTTATGTTTGAATAAATAGGTTCTTTATAATTTTACATATAAGCAAGATTTCGTCAATATTGTTTATATTATATATTCGCAAAATACGTTTGGTATTTTAACAAGGATAGATTTAACCAACCATGACGCATTCTTTGGTGTTAGTGGGAGGCAAGACGTGTACAAATGGACAGCAACGGATGAAAGTATCTCCGAAAAGGCGTTGTAGAAAGAATCGTGTCTGGTTGTAGGTAAGCTCAATATCCTTAGAGTAGACACAGCAGTGAACATGGTCAAAATCGTCAAAAGAAAGGTCGTCCAGAGCTAGAAAAAGAACAAGATTTGAAAGTTAGATAAAGTTTTATGTAATACGGGTTAATATTATTCAGTTTGATTCATGCATATCAAAATACATCCAAAGAAGATAAGTTTGTAATATTAAATACGTACCAACATGGGGTAATGGAAGCAGCCTTTTGTCATTGCGATATGTTTGTATTTTGAGATTGAGACCCTCGTGTGGTAGTTCAAATTCTATGCGGTCTCCAGCACGAAGCTGATAATCATCCGCAAAGGTGTTCCACTCACCACCGCAGAACTTTGTGTAGTTCGTCCTATGCTTAAACAAAGCATTGTAAGACCTTCCTTCATGTGTAAGGAGGGCTGGCTCTACCTGCTCTTTACTCAATTTTCTTGCTTCTTCCTTCCTCTCGCCGATGTACTCAGCGAGAAAAGCTCTGACGTTACAAGGTACATACTGGAAAAAATAGTAAAAATAACAACCTATAAGTATAACTTTGAACCCGCGTATTATTAATGTTAAAAGTTTTCTTAATTTGGAATTTTTGATAAGAATTACAGGTAACAACATAATGGTATTATAAATTAATGGATACGGATTTTTGGCATATGTTGACTAGTTTTAATTAGAACTGAAGATGCATTATAGTAATCAAGACATAGGCAGGCAAAACTAATGGACTATATTAATTAGGGCATAGGCAGGCAAACTAATGGGAAATGAAAACACAAGGCAGGTGCGAAGAAGTAACAGTGACGATTTCTAGTGTGTTGTAGGCAACTAATATGTTAGTGATGCTTACTAACCATGCGTATCCAGCAATTTTCATCAAGAATAACCTCAAACTCCTGGAGAACTTCAGGGTGTGGTTCGCAAGGGCTTCCTGGTTGGTGGCAGGTAGGGCAAATCATACCTAAATAATTCAGAACAATTATGTTAAGAAAACAATAATATGACAACAATTTAAAAACAAGCTTCAACGTTGAAGGTAGACAACGACTAGCTTCAACTATGTTAGCCATATTAAAATGTCCATATGAAGGCAGACAACAACTACAAATTTACCAGAAATCTTCTCATGTACTCCTTCCAGAAAATCAGTATGACAGAGTTCAGTACACTTGTTTGGATTTTCTAATGGTTTTTATATTCCTTTAGAGAATGAAGTCGTTGTACCGGATCTGAGGCTTCAATAACTATCAAATGAAAAACCAAGACGTAAAACATAAATACGGATCGGAGATGCTGCTTACGCATATGCTTTTTACCTGGGAGAGAAGAAGAATGAGGGTTGACGAACGGAGATTGGGGTAGGGGAAGCTTAGGTCAAGCACACACGGCTAACAAATCTACTTGAGAAGTACGGGGTAGGGTAATCTTAGGGCAAGCATGCACGGCTAGCAAATCTACGAGAGAAGTACGGGGTAGGGGAAGCTTAGGGCAAGCACACACGGCTAGCAAATCTACAAGAGAAGTACGGCTTGGAAGTTAATTGAGGGACCCAACAAAAACTCTACAATAACTTGTTTGAAATGAGACTGTGTGCGGGAAAGAAGCACGAACCCTATAAGTAAGTGGTCGGATAAGGCGGATGGGTTGTGATGGGAAGCTTAGGGCAAGCACGCATGGCCAGCAATGTAGGAGAGAAGCATGGCTTGGAAATTAATCGATTGATTGCTGGGAAGAAGCACGAACCTTAGAAGCAGGCGACGGATTTGAAGGACGAACCCTAGAAGCAGGCGGCGGAGAAGGCAAATGAGTTCTGATGTGGCTGAGGGAATCAGAGCTTATTGAAATATAAAGGAGACGGGAGAGAGCAAGAGTAGTAATGAGTGTTTCTTTTTTTATTTTTTATTCTGTCAAATGGAATTAATGCTGGTTGTAGATGGTGTGCGTGCATTCCGAGGTGTTGTGGGGACACGAGATGTTTGACTCACCCAGCTGCCTCCCATTATAGTTGTTCAGCTGTGCTGCCTCCCAGCAGAGTCTTTTACGTGCCTATCCTACCTTACATATTTTTTGCGAGGCGCAGTTATAGATGCTGGAAAGCATACTCGTGCTTCTGTGTTTTAATTTATTAATCACATGTTTAATCAGGTATAGTTGTGTGTGTTTTTAGGAGAGGAACGGTGATGATGTTATTAGATGCACGGTCGTTGTAGCAGGAAAGGCATGGTCGATACGTCGGGGGAGGCAAATTTACGGGAGGCATGATGGTTCCTATTGAGAGTAACTTTTGCATCTGGAATGGAGCCACGGTTCGTGACTCTGTTATTGTAAAAAAAATCAATAGTCATTGACCCAGGGAGCCACTGTTTTTATGTACGTTGGGTTCAGGCGGGAATATTATGATAGCGCACAGTTATCTGTATGTCAGAAGCATGGACGTGCTTTTGTTTTAGCAATGTTTTCGGTGGTACGTGCAGGCATATAGATGCAGGTCCGTTGGTATCACTGAGGTTTGTCTTTAAGCAAAGTGGAGGCACACGTGTGGCTTTTGTCCTGGCAGAACCGTGCTTTTAATTTGGTTCACTCCCCGTGTTGTATTTGTACGACAGGGTCATCTAGTTTGCCTCCTCTCATTGTTTTCTCGGTCAAAAGATGTGCTGGTGACCGATGGGATGGCTATTTATTGTTAGTATTCATTGTGGCAGATACCGTGCTAGAGTTAACCTAGAGGCTCCTCGATTATAGCGTGGCAGCCGAGACTTTTTAAGTGCATGGTTTCATAAGCTGCAGAAGCACAACCGTCCATTCACACTGTTCCCGATGCAATTTAATGGGCGCATGGTAACTGAGTCGTCTCTCCCCAAGGTTAAGTAGTGGTCTATTCCGGGAGGTTGTCGCGCCTTATTCTCTCTAGAGAAGTGCAAGTAGCTCCCATCATCTTCGCCTCGTACGAGAAGCCACAGTCAGACTCCATTGTTGTGTCACCGTCTTTTCCATGGATGACTTCAGGAACAATACTGAGCGTCTCTTTATAGATGCCGATGGTAATACCCGGCTCGAGGTGCTGTACACCAACGAGCCCTACAAGGTGGAGGAGATTCTTTCTCTTTATGAGGAATGTCTGGGTGAGGACAGGTACAAGTTTGTTGGTCTTGATCTGGAGTACACACGAGAGGATTATTTTGATCATACTAGAAAAGTTGCCGTCATGCAACTGGCGATGCGCAAGCATGTTCTTGTCTATCACTTGTTCAAGGCCAGGATGGAGTGCACTCCTCTAAAGGATTTCCTTCGGAACAAAGGTATCGTTTTCGCTAGTGTCGACGTCAGGAACGATAGGGATGTTCTCGCAAACAGTTTCCTCAAAATCCCAATAGAGTGTCACATCGATCTTCAAGAGGAGCTCATGATCAAAGGAGGCAATCTTAGGGATTCCATGGAAGATTTGGTAGGAGCCGTCATAGACAAATCTTACTTGAGTATGAAGTCGTCTTTTCCCAAGGGTCTGCATGACTACTGGGAACGGAAGCCTCTTTCCCTTGAACATCTGAAATATGCGGCAATTGTATGTGAAAACTTCAATTTTTTTTATGATTTTCTGTCTTTATATTTTTGTTTTACTACAACAATAGTACTTTTTCCTCTTTACGTATATCTTCATTCTCATCTGTTTTTTGTTTTAGGATGGGTATGTGAGCTACGAGCTCTACCGCCGAGTTTTGTCGATGAAGGACATGATGCATCCCCGTTGTCTTCCTGACCGCAGATGCCGTTGATGTTTCGGAGCAGAACTCCAACTGAGTAGACTGGTCACGGTGGACGTTTATGTGGACGTTTCTGTGAGGAATGGACTCCTGGAAGACTTTCATTTCTTTTTTTGTATAATCAATGAGTACTTTTAGTTTAATTCTATGGAGTACCGTTTTGTTATTCAATATCGTGTTTGGCTTGTCTCATGTGATTTGTAAATATTTTTTATGTTTTTTCATGTTACAAGTTCATTGTTGACGTTTGCGCGAGTTCATGTAAATTTAGGTAACCTGTTGAAGTGGCGCATATGTATTGTTTGGGAGAAGCATTTTTTTGTTTGGCTTATATTCAGCGCCGTTTGTTTGTGTTTGAATTGTTGTCTTTTACACGTTCGCACAAGAGAGGCACATCTGCTAACGTACGAGGCAACATTTCAGTACCCTGTCTGTGTGTTCTTCGGGACCGTGCCTTTAGAAGCCTGCCGAGGCTTCACTCCCATGCCTCTTATTTTCCGCTATTTTGGTACCTCATGCGACACACGTGGTGTCTGCTTGTGCTGGTGTCACATGGTAGTTTCTCTTGAGACTGAACAACCATGCCTCTTCCATCACTCTTTTGTGCGTCAAGCTGGTTTGTACCCGTGCCTCGAGAACTCCGAGAAGCCGCAATTGCGTGACTTTATACACTTCAGTTTCGTGTCTCCTGTACGTGCATTTGCTTGTCTCAGGCGTCATGTTGGCTGTGACTCTACGTGCCTCTAGTGCAGATGTCCGTCTGTGACGCCATGCATATGCATTGTTTGGGAGAAGCGTTTTTTTGTTTGGCTTATATTCAATGCCGTTTGTTTGTGTTTGAATTGTTGTCTTTTACACGTTCGCACAAGAGAGGCACGTCTGCTAACGTACGAGGCAACATTTCAGTACCCTGTCTTTGTGTTCTTCGGGATCGTGCCTTTATCAGCCTGGCATCCGTGTCTGCGGAGGCTTCACTCCCGTGGCTTCTTTTCCGCTATTTATGTACCTCATGTGACACACGTGATGTCTGCTTGTGTTGGTGTCACATGACAGTTTCTCTTGAGAATGAACAACCGTGCCTCTTCCATCACTCTTTTGTGCGTCCAGCTGGTCTGTACCCGTGCCTCAAGAACTCCGAGAAGCCGCAATTGCGTGACTGTATACGCTTCAGTTCCGTGTCTCCTGTACGTGCATTTGCTTGTCTCAGGCGTCATGTTGGCTGTGACTCTACGTGCCTCTGGTGCAGACGTCCGTCCGTGACGTTATGCATATGTATTGTTTGGGAGAAGGGTTTTTTGTTTGACTTATATTCTGCGCCGTTTGTTTGTGTTTGAATTGTTGTCTTTTACACATTGGCACAAGAGAGGCACGTCTGCTAACGTAAGAGGCAACATTTCAGTACCCGGTCTTTGTGTTCTTCGGGACCGTGCCTTTAGTAGCCTGGCACCCGTGTCTGCGGAGGCTTCACTCCCGTGGCTTCTTTTCCGCTATTTCTGTACCTCACGTGAGACACGTGATGTTTGTATGTGCTGGTGTCACATGGCAGTTTCTCTTGAGACTGCACAACCGTGCCTCTGCCACCACTCTATTGTGCATCCAGCTGGTTTGTACCTGTGCCTCAAGAACACCATTTCCAAAGCCGTGCCTGTGTGCCAAGAAGCCGTAATTCCGTGCCTGTGTGCCAAGAAGCCGTAATTCCGTGCCTGTATACACTGCAATTCTGTGCTTCTTGTGCGTGCATTCATGTTACTCAGGGGACACACTGGCTATGACTCTTCGTGCCCGTGGTGTCAGACGTCCGTCCGTGAGGGGATGCGGTGGCTGTTACTCGTTGTGCATGTGCTTCTACACGCCTGTGTGTCTGGGGTCTTTAAAACTGTGGCTCTCCGACTTGTGCCGTTGATTTGCTTCAAGTATTGATGTATCTCATGTGATACATGCCATGACTCTCGAACAGAGTGTTGTCACCGGTGCCTCTTGGAGGTCTCTTTTTTGCATTCAGATGATTTGTATACAGAGGATTTAGGTTGAGATTGAAAAACAAGACGGAAAAGATCACGTGGCTCGCGAAGCCGATGCATGTGCCTGTATAGGCTATGTTTTCGTGCCTTTGTTTCCTGCATTGACATGTTTATGGCGAGTTTTTGCCTGCATGTGTACGTGCCTGTTGTGATAGCGACCGGTATCTGCAAAAGTTGTACGCTCGTGCCTGTGGAATAGACATGTATGTGCGTCTTGTACCTGCATACATGTGCCTCACGTGAAACCAGCCTTGACTCACGAGGGACAGATGGTGTGAATCTAGCTAGATGAGGGACGGATGAGTTCTGGCCTTCGGATCTAAGGTGTACAGTAGGCTGTTCGTTTGCTTCATTGGATTCTTCCGTCGGTGGTATTTGTTCAAAGGAGGAATCGATGACCAATGTGGTGACTGTTCGATGTGACTATTCAGTGTGTCAGTTACCGTAAAATAAAGTTAGAGGCGCCTTGGTTTCTCCGCCATATCAATTATTTGTGCACAACCGTGACTTTAGGAAGTGTATGGTTCCATGAGGTTTGGAAGCACAACCGTCTATACGCTGCTCCTAGTTCACACGTTAATCCGTATGGTAACCCAAACATCCCTCGCCAAGGTTAAATACTGGCCGTGTTTGTGAGGTCTCCATGTCGTATTGTAGCCGCAGAACATCAGGCAGTTCCCACCCTCCTTACCACTCCCTAACCTTGTCGCACGGTCTCAGGAGTCTCCATTGGCACCTTGCTGCTCATTGCCATGGATGACTTTTTGAACACCACCGAGTACCATCTGATAGTTGCAGATGGTAACACGAAGCTCGACGTGTGGTACACCAACGAGCCTGGCAAGGTGGAGGAGATCATTGCCTTGTACGAGGACTGGTTGCGCGAGGAGAAGTACAAGTTTGTTGGTCTCGGCATGGAGTTCACACGAAAGGATTGGTATGGGCGTAGAAAAGTCGCCGTCATGCAACTGGCTATGCAGAATCATGTTTTGGTCTATCACTTCTGCAAGGCCAGGATGGAGTGCCCTGTCCTGAAGGATTTCCTTGAGAATAGAGGTATAACTTTCTCTAGTGTGGGTGTCAGGAATATTAAAGATGCTCTTTTTCAAGATTTCATCAGAATTCCAGAAGGGTACCACGTCGACATCCAAGAGAAGTTCATGATAAAAGACGGTCAAGAAAGGGATTCCATGGAGGACTTAGCAGGAGCTATCATTGACGAATCTTACTCCAAGTTGGAGTCCTCTTTTCCAGAGCTTCTTCGTCACTACTGGGATTGGAAGCCACTTACCTTTGATCACCTGAAATATGGAGCTACTGTAAGTGAAGATTTCATTTTCGTTACTTTCTGCCTTTGTTGCAAGAACAATATGTCTTTTTATTTTTTTTGGACATTGATGTTTTCATTTGGTTTCCCTTTAGGAAGGGTATGTGAGCTATGAGCTGTACCGCCGGTTTCTGTCGATGAGCGACATCCTTCATCGTCGCTGTCTTCCTGATGTCAGATGGCGAGGACGTTTCTGAGGATTGTGTGATGAATTGGTTATTTGATAGTTATTGTATTAGGTAATATTACATCGACTGATGAATTTGTAAGTGTGGTGGTTTTATTTTGAACCAGATGGAGTTGACTGGTTTGGGAATTTAAGTTTATTTTCGTTCTATCATGTTTTTCTTGACTGGGTGCCTTCAAGAATATTTTCCTCTATGATTTCTTGCTATTCGCTGGTATAAGATGAGATGTATTAGGAGGACCACTCAGATGTGCACTTTCGTGAATCTAGGCAGCACACATCCGTCTACTCAGGAATGCATTGTTTTTGTTTTAGGCAAGGCACGGTTGTTTTTATAACGAATATACGGTTGTGGTTGTGTGTTAGGCAGTGCGTTACGTTAGTATGAGTCACTGTCATGGTTGTATGTTCTATAATATTTCTATTTAGTCTCGCTAGTGAATTCACATCTGTCTAGTTGGTGGAGGCATGCCCTATGTTATGTTGAGGCAGAGTTGTGTGTGTCGTTCGGAAATGCTTTCTCTACACGTTTGTTCGGAGAGGGATGTATACATTGTTACTCAAAGGCATGATCGTGTCTTTCTTTCGGAATGTTTGCTTTCACTTACTTGAAGTGACAGTCGTGCTTCCATCACTCGTTGGCTTGGTAGAGGGACCGGTGTTAAGCTATCAAGGGGACGGTCCTGTGTTAACTGGTGTCGCACTTGTGTGTCTCAGGTTAGTTGTCCGTGTTAAGAGTGGCACGTTCTACGTGGATAAGAGGCACGACAGTGCCTCTGTGACCAGCATTACTATAGGTGAGTCATTTAGCTCCTTCGTGAGATGCTTACGAATCGATAGTGTTTTTCCTCTGTGTTACAATTGTTTCTTTTTTATGTCTAGTAGGAGTGAGTGGTGTTCTAGTGCAAGGAATTGATGTCTTGGATATGATCTTTACAACTTTTTGAAAAAATATGATTCTTATTTTTGAAAAATACGAAGTTAGGAATTTAAGACTTGACAATTTGAATGCACAGCTATGGTTGATGGGATCCATAGAAGATATCTTGGACTGACACAAAAATAGCTGAAACATTGTTGTGATTACATGGGTCGATATGGCTGAAACAATGTTCGGATGTCTCCATCTAGATTAAGGCACATCTAAGCAGTAGTCATCTTCTTGCAAATCTTCTTCTTTCGCGCCGGATGTTGTGTTTGTTGAGTACGATGCTCAGTGCCTCAAATACATGGCTTGTGTTGTAGTTCGATGTTATCATTTTGTAAGTTAGTTGTTCTCTCATCGGTTTCACATGGATCTGCAAAACAAATAAGCGCACAAACTAATAAAATTTATTGTAAAACTTAATGTTTAGTTGGCTTGTATGAGGATGAACATATGTTTATGTGTTGTCAATGAGAGTGAACTTACACTATTGATAAAAAATGAATTATTATTGAAATTAATGAGGGGCATCAGATGCATGGTATAAATAGCACTGTCATCCCTAAAATTTGAGATCATTATGTTATTGGTTAGTAGGTGGACAGTAGATATGGGGTATGTAGTGGAACAAAAAAATGCATGGTGTAAATGAGATAGAGCTACAGTTAGAAGAAACTCACTCTCTGTCTGAGTTACATACACTCTGCACAGGTTTGACATGAAAGGTGGACATTGTGTGAGGATAGTTGTTGTAAGCAGAATGATAAGCTCTCTTGAAGTTTTCGATGACAATGTCCGAGTGTTCCTTTATACCGTCGCAATTGATATAAGGACACAGAATTTCGAACCGACGCATTGCAAGATTCACGATTATGAGGTAGATAAAATGTGGTTTCTTTCTCACAGGTATTAATACCTAAAACAATTAACGGGAAGTTATATCATTGTAACAAGAAAATCTGGTAGAATTGAAGACGAACACTGGACAGATAGAGTGAGTAGGGTGAACTCACGATGTTGCATTTGTTTGGCAGCCTGAACCCAATAGTTTTTTCTGCAATTTGTTCCTTCAGTAGATCTGTGCTTGCTCCTAGAACTTGAAATTTATCCTACATTAAATTGAAGCTGCGTCACTCAGCGTGCTAGTAGTAGTAAATGTGGTTTGTTATTATTATTTATGAGAAGCAAGAACTTACAGAGGCGTCAATGTACATTATATGCTTGTGCACAGATGTTGGCGTTGGCGTTGCGTAGAATTGTTCTCGCATCAGCAACTCTGAGTAAGCATCGACCATGAATGAGTTGATATATCCGTATACCTTCATTGACAAACCTAAAGTTCGATGATCGGCCCAACGTCGGTCGACGTAGAATATCCTCTTGCTGCCAAAAAAGATAGATGCATTTTGAATCGTATGATTTTATTATTTAACGTTAGAGTTGATGAGTATTCAATTGCAATAGCAGAATAATCGAGCTGAAACTCTTTAATTTGAAAGCTTCGGGCAGAATGTATTGCAGTAGTAAAAGAAAGGATCAAAACATTACTGTAAGAGGAAGAACTAATTCATTACCTATCATGTTGACTGATGGCTGGTGTAGTGTCGACGATTGTTTCATACACTTCTTTCTCCTGCATTGTAGAATCTCTTATTTCCAAAAGTTGGCAGTGATCTTGATGGTCATTCCCTTGGTGAGTGAACCGAGTCTGTTCTAGCTGAGGATGATGTTGATGAGGTTGGAAGACATGACCACCGGAGTTCATTTGATCATTACTAAGTTGCAGATGACCCTCATTACAATTGTTGTTTCTTTGGACTACTAGGCCTTGTGGTTGGTGCTGCATGTGCAGTTGTAATGTTCTGACAGTTGGATCACCGGTTGAGCTCGAAGGAATATATGTTGGAAAATGTTGCAGAGGATGGCGGGAATACTGCATGTTGTTGAACTATTGTTGCAAGGCACTGTAACTTTGGCCACGAGACTCGTTTGTCCGTGGTTGTTGATGGTTCTGCTCTTGAGGTTGGCGTTGCTGGCACCATGCAGTGCTGTTATTCTAAGCATCATTGTGTTGGGGGTAGTGGGCATTGTGGACAGGGGTTTGTTGGTTGTATTGTTTCTGACTTTGGTTGTTCATTGCATAGGGTGAGTGCTGGCTGCTGTTTGAGCTGCCGTTATTCTGAGCACCAGAACATCGGTAGTAGTTGTTTTTGAGAGTAGGAACTTGTTGGTAGTGTTGGGACAAAGCAGATGCTGGCAAACTGTTGGACAAGACAGTTTGAGTTAAACCTATGGAGTATGACATATCAAAAGTCTGTGAGAGGTGGCTACCGCCTGGCATTGCGCCTGATCTGCTGGTCATATGTGGCTCTTCATAGTTAGAAAGGCAAGATTTGGATGACGAGGTTGAATTCTTGGTCAAGTGTGAGATAGTATTAGGTTGGCATTGTTGGGATGCTACTTGGTTATGAAAGGGTTGCTTCTTCTTTTCTTCAATGACTCTGTCAATTTGTTCATAGATAGATGGGTCAGACCATATTTCATTATCATCAATGAATCCAGCATCAAGGAGGCTTCTGTGGTTGTCAGGCTGTAGAGACTGATTGGTTGCCATTTTTGTTGAATTATGTGGAGGCTCCAGTATTCTAACTTTTTTCTTAGGAGGTGTAGTATTATTATTTCCTGGATCTTCTGACTACTGTAAGGACCTATTGTGAGCTGCCATTTGTGTTTCCAGTTCTGGCGGATGTGCAGTTGTGGTAAGAGGGACGCTGTCTGTGGGATCAATACATGGTTGTTTGGTACATTGTTCATGTTCTTCTGGAATGTTATTGTCTTCCGCATCGGTAGATGTGGTAGTAATGATTGGAGCATCACTAGTGGATGGAAGTGCTTTTCTCGTATCTAGTACTATGGCAGAACCGCTGTCAGAATCAGTGGTGACGGCTACTCTAGGAGCAAGGGAGGAAGTGGCTCTGGTGCGTTCAGTTTCAGCAATCATCTTCTCATCTCTCAAAATTGAAACAAGATGGACCTTAGCTTCTTGCAGTGAAGAAGAACATTGTTCAGTGACAATGTTTAACTTTTGTGCAGGTTGGGATACAGTGAGGCTCTTTGTGTTGGTTGAAGAATTTTTGTGAGCGCTATCAGAACCGCTGGACCGTTTAGTAGTTGGTGACGTTTTCCCAATGTGATGAACAGGTGATCCAAGTGTATCCGTTGAGATTGGACTAGTCAGTAACTGTTTGTCAACCGCAGAGTGCGAGGTTGATGTTTCTGTTGCAGTATGTTTTGCTGTTTCCTCCAAGAGTTTTTCCAGTGTGCTTGTCAGAGAGCTGTGGTCTGCAAATCCTCCAGCAGAATTTGGGGTTTCAATCCGTACAGAACACTCAGACGAATTTTCACCTGTCATTATGATTGCCCCACTCTCGAGCATCTCAGACGTTGGCACAAAGGGCTCATGAACCGGCAAGCCATCAAGGTAGTTCTGCAGATGGTTATGCACTTTGTCCAAATGAATCTTTGCTTGTTCATCAATGTCCTGCCTGTTGTGGTCTATCCTGTTCACCTCCAGTAGCAACTTAATCTGAGTTGATGATTTTAGCTGTGAACATAGACAAATTTGGGCCTGCTCTTTGTCGTATGGATTCTTGGAGTCTGGGTCAGGGGTATCACAGAAACCCTTTAAATTTTCCAGGGAGTATGACGTTGCGTGAAGGACACTGGTTGAGCCACTGCTGGAAGAACTTTGACTGCTTGTCGTGCTAGAACTTGGAAGCGTGGAGTATGTTGAAGGGGCTGATGAAAAAGTTTCTTTTTCATTTGAGTTGTCCTGTTGCAAGTTACAATAAACACCCCGGTCTCTGGTGTTGGTTTCTTTTGCACTAAGGTCCCTACCGAGTGAAAGGAGCTTCTCCAATTTCTGCTCGAGAACTGGTTAAAACCGCGAGAAAAGTTCTGTGTACATTTCATTGATAACTTTTGCAATTTTCACCTTGGCCTGTAATTGAAAAAATAAAACATCAGAAATTTTTAATACCGGAAATGAAAATTAGTTACTAATACTGAAAATGAAAAATATCTTGTGAGCTATTGTATGTTCTGTCAAGAATTGCAGAATCACGCATGATATGCTGCGGGGAAGCGCATGTAACAAGGTCCATGAATCATGGTCAACACATTCCTTGAAAGAGCACACCGGACGTATTGTACGAAGCATGGTTGACCTACCGTTGCAGGGAAGCTGTGCTATATTGAACACAAAATCACAGCTAAGGTAGTATAGGAAGGACTTCTATATTACACACAAAGGCATGGCTAACGTCCTGTATGAAGCACTCCTATGTTTAACACAAAAGCAGAGCTAACGTACTATATAGGAAGAATTTTTATATTTAACACAAAAGCACAACTAATGTACTATAGGAAGCACTTCTAGTTTTAGCACAAAAGCACAACTAAGGTACTATAGGAAGCACTTTTGTATTTAACACAAAAGCACCGTTAAGGTAGTAGAGGAAGCACTTCTATATTAAACACAAATGCTCGACTAACGTCCTGTAGGAAGCACTGCTATGTTTAACACAAAAGCACAGCTAACTTGACTCTGTAGGAAGCATTTTTATATTTAACACAAAAGCACAGCTAACGTACTATAGGAAGCACTTCTAGTGTTAACACAAAACGCACAGCTAAGGTAGTATAGGAAGAACTTTTATATTTAACAAAAGAGCACAGCTAAGGTAGTATAGGAAGCACTTCTATAATAAATACAAAATCACGGCTAACGTCCTGTAGGAAGTACTTCTGGTTTTAATAGAAGCACTTCTGGTTTTAATAGAAAAGCACAGCTAACGTACTATAGGAAACTGTCTGGATGAGCACTCGTCCTATATGAAGCACTTCTAGTTTAACATAAAAGCACAACTAACGTACTATAAGAAACTGCCTGGATGATCATAATAGGACATGTATCTTTTTTGTAAAAACTTAGGGAGCATCATTTCAAACATAAAATCAGGTGCAGTAGCTGGAAATCACTTACGGAACAAAGTTTTTCTTGAGGCACAAATTCTTCTATGTAGGATCCTAGTCTGGGATTCATTTGGAAAAATGGCGCCTGAAAGCCAGGCGGTGGTTGGAAAGGCGTGCACCTAATGTCTTTCAGCTGTCATGCGCAAAAGGAAACAATTACAGTCAAGTCAAGTTAATACATTCCAGCTAAGTCCTTATGTTGAGTTGAAAACTTCGCCAAAGGAAGATGATGAAAAGTTGACTCACCGTGTGTTTCCCAAAAATTTCGTCCTCTGTTGACAGGCTGTCTGTGTTAGCATAATTCTTAATGGCCTCTGTGTCCCACATGACAAGTCTTGCAGGAGTGTCAGGTTCCAGGTCCATAATCTTCGTATCCAGGTACTCAAAATACGTTATCTGCAAGTGGGGAAGAGGTGAAAATGAATCATGTTCTTGCAGCTGCTTGTGGGTATAAAGAAATGTACAAGTTAGTGAACGAACCACTGGAATCAGGAGGCAGCCACACAGGGCGCCTGCGAATCCTTTGTCCTTGAAGGTCTGGAGTGATGCCACCAGTTTATCTGTGACAGCATTGGACCAATCATATGATGGTATGTTACTTGCTGGTCCTTCTAGAGCGGCTAAATAGTCGGGGCTAACACAGTCATATGTCATTGGGCATAGAAATACCGCTGTTGCAAACATCACGAAAACCCGTTGAAACACTTCTCCTGTCAGCTATGGGGTTATGAGATCAGTTAACTCTCTGATGTTTGGAGCATGCCCAGCACACCGAGTTTCAGACTTAACCTGACATCTGAAAGCTTCTGAGAATTTTCTTGGGATAACCTTCCCGCCAAGTGGAATTCCTAAGATCCGGTGCACTATGTACGAGTTGATGAGGAATCTGTATCCACTAGGCAGTATGAAAGACCTGGAAGGGCAATCAAAATAGCGGACAAGCCAGCGAACGGAACATCTTGGAAGCTCGCGACAGCACAGATCTAGAAGGTATCCAAATCCAATATCTTTGGCAAGCTGCTTTTGTGGTTCTGTTAGCTTTTCACATACAGTAATGAATTTCTAGAAGCTAAGTTTTGTGCTGAACTCTTCTTCATATTCACCCATTGTAACAGCTCTGTTGACAAAGATAAGAAACGACCTTTAGCAAATGTATTGTTGAACCACATGCTTTTCTTGCACAACCTTACATACAAACGCTGAGTCAGCAAAACAGAGACAAATATTTAAGGCATGATTAAAAATACAGCTAGAATGAGAGGCATTGATTTCGAAAGAAATTTCAACGACACACGCAAGATGCATGATAAAAAACACCTACTTTGAGGCAGCAAGCTGTTTCTTTGCCCTGTACTCCTCAACCAGCTTTTTGTGCGCTGCATGTTTTAACTTGATCCTTAGTCTCTCTGTTTCTAGCTGGTCATGAACCATGAAACCTTGGGTGACAATCTCTGTGCCATTGACAGACTGGGACTGAGTCTCCGACAGCTGTGGGGTGGAGTCCATCTCATCTAACTCTACATAAGAGGTCACGAGACATCATCGTTACCAGGTCAACTATGTAAGGCAGTTGTTAGCAGTCCATGTGAGACCATCATCAACAGCTTGGTCCATGTAAGACGGTTTCTAAATCTGGGTTAGTAACTGCTTTCAAAAAGGGATGTAAGTCCTTTGGATCTCTGCTATAGATTGCGGATCTATACAATCATTTGACCTGTCATCTCATGTTAGGGATCAGGTTAGTGAATTTTGGTTGTGGTTTAATTGAGCTCTGCAAGTAATATAATATGTGGTCACGAGAGTGCTTAAGTTTTGCATGGCTGGAGATATAACTCAACTTAGCAAAACCACGGCGCAAGCATGCAGTTGGCATGATTAAAGTGAGGTCAGCTGGGTCCTAATTTTAAATCCATAACCCTTCTGCTGTTAAGACGGCACAACAGTTTGAGCACAGACCAGCTGAAGATAATTGGATCCGGAACTGATATTCAAATCGCTCCCCACATGTTGTGTTGTGCAGATGCGGTGTATACACAGCCTGCGGAATTGCTAGTACCAGTAATTTTTTTGGTTCAAACATTGAATCGGTGGCATAATCATGGTGATAATGCAATGGATTACCTGAATAGGAGATCCACGGCAGGTGAGATGAAGGAGACCGATAAATTTTCGGTGACGAGCGAACTCTGCGGAGGGATCGGGATTGGCTTTCCTTTGGAGAGCTAGAATATGCCTCGCCCGTCGCTACCGATGCTAGATAGAGGAAGATCTGGAACTCATCTTGCGGACGACCCCACAAGTTAGTCAAATACTTGGAGGAACTATTTGAGAGCCCACATGTCAGTATGACTTCAAAGTCCACCTACCACATTTTGTCACCCCAGACAGAGGTTCTCCTCGTAGGACTCATATAAGGCCGACCCCACAAATTAGTGAGAGACTTAAAGGAATTAGTAACTGAGAGCCCACTTGTCAGTCTCGTCAACGGTCAAGTGAAGTCGACCTACCACATCTCGTCACGCCGAAAAAACATGTGCATCTCTCATGCGTCGCAAAACTCACCCCACCTATCAGGTTATTCTTCTCCTACATGCAAAAACTCGAAGTAGGCTCTCTCTTTCCTTCTCTATTTCTCTCTCCGTCTCTCTTTCTCTTTTCTCTCTCTCCCAGATTAAAAATCATTGAAGGAGATCGCTGACAAACTGCAGGGAAGCAGATCCCCTCACAATTTAGAAAGGTGTGAGTTCCGAACAATCAGCGCATAAGATTCGGCAATCAAAGGTTAGTAGAAAGGTGTGAGTTCAATTATATAGAAGTATAAATATATCTCTATTGCATGGTAAGTGTAGTACCTTAGTAAGAAAGATTGAGATTGACTTTGAAAATTTTCAACACTGATACTGCCGGTTTATAACTTTTTTGGGCAGATGTTCAGGAGTTCGACATCTGGTTAGGACAACAGAGACGGTCGGTCTTTGAACGACATTGGCAAGGATTATGGGAGGCAGGTAATAGCAAGGCAGTTGAACATTAGGGTTTGGTCTTTTATTTCTGTGACGTTTGCTGTCAAGGTGCTACCACTGAGAACACCAATTAGTAGATCATTAAGAAGAACAAAAATGATTAATATATCCTGGATGAATGTTGTAATATCTGTTTATCCTGTGCATCTACTCTGTAGTTGAGTATTGAGAGGTGGAAGAAAAAAAATCACTACAAAATGAGAAGAAGATGAAGGATGCAGATGCTGTCAAACATGCACATGCTATGCGGGCTGGAGTAATTGGAGTCAATAGTGAGATACAAGTTCTTGGCAAACGTCCCAACCAGGAGCATGTTGTGCAGCAGACACCTGCGAAGAGGAGCATTCTAAGCAGCAGAGACTCCACTAAGAAGATTGTGCAGGTAACGACGAAAACTTCAAACCCTGGTTTTGAACGTACGTGGAAGTTTTACGTGCTAATTCTTCCTAATACTCTCATGTGCCTCTAATTATTTTTTGCTTTCAAGACACAGTTGTCCACAAAGGTGCAGAGCGGGCGTTGTGACGCCCCATCGTTTGATGGCAGTCATAATGAAGAGGTACAGGGTAACAGAATTTGCCTTGATGCAAGCAGAAGGATCATTGGCAACAAAAGCATTAGTGTTCAAGGATTCGGTATGATCTGCGCAGGCAAGAAGAGTCCAACGAAAAAATCAAACATAGGAGGAATAAACTTTACTATTCAGCAGCACCAGAAAGCAATACAGGTGACAGCAAATATGGATGTGCAACAACATTTAAAGCAAATGTATATTTTTGTGAGCAATTTTTTCTTTGTTTTCATCTGGTATATTTAAATTGTAGTATCTTGCACACGCAGGTGTACGAGCAAGGAAGCAAGTATCGCGGTAGTCCACGGATCGATGAAAACATAAGGCAAGGTCCTTTGAAAGGATCACCTGCGGCGTTCAACATGAGGGGTCCTTCCAAAGGATCTCGATGGCATTCAGAATAGTGAGCGAAATTACCAATGCACGGAGGTTGTCGCCAAGATTTGCTGGACAAGAGAGGCATGTGAAAACAAAGGTGACGTCTGAACTATGCTTTTTCAATTCAACAGACAAACAGTTTTACGGAAGAACAAGGTAAAGTGTAAAACATTAGGATGGCTGTCTGTCTGGTGCGGCTGTATATGCAGTTGTATAGGATGTTGTTGTGCCTCTCCGGTTGTATGGTGTAAGCAGAAGCACATCTATGCCTCTTTGTCGAGATGTGTGTGTAGCATGGTCACGTTCGTGCTCCTGGGTGTAATGTGAACAGTGCCTCTAGTGTACCTCTTATTAGAAATTAAAAAAAACACATATGCTGCTCTGGGTATCTAATTCTGTTCCATGTTATGTGTTCAGGATTTGGCAGAGGGGATAATAGATGAGGCAAAGAAATATCATATTTCTCCATCCATTTCGAAAGGAACGCATTGTTCAGAGCAGCAAGTAGCGTGCATCACCAACACGGATTGCATTGTAGAAGCAGCACAGTCCCTTGGTTGCACGAGTGCTGGAGAAACAGGGAGTAGCATTGCACAATGCGACAGTGGAGAGGCAGAGTCATTCATGGATTTGTTCGTGCCATGCAGAAACGACGCTGCTGTGTGTGACAAACAACAGAGCAGCATCAGCTCCGTTGTAAGTGGACCTGTGGCTGGCGATGAAACCAATGTCATCAGAAGTAAATGCGATCAGACGAACGAAGACACGGTAGACAGAATCAAAATGGTGCTGCCAACCATTGTAGAGAAAGAAATGGACGACATGTTCAAAGAAGGCATATACCCAACGATTCAGGAGGTCACCTAAGCGCTCGAACCAGAGGGTGGTATGGTATTTGGATCATTGGATGAGTGCTTTTTCTTCTTCTGCAGATATGCGAGAAAGGTTGGCTTTGCTGCCAAATGATCAACGAGCAGAAGATCATCATATGATCAGCAGCTTGACAAGCAGGTGTTTCAGTGCACCAAGGAAGGGCAGAATAAAACAATTGAGAGACATGTTAAGGAGAGAAGGAGAAATTGCTTGATCCGGACAAGCTGCCTAGTCCAAATAACAGCCAAGAGGGATGCAGATAGGAGGAAATGGTATCTGAAGAACGTGCGCCTAGAGAACAACCACCAACTTCACCCATCAGATTGGATGCTGAAGTTCATGAGATGCTATAAGAAGATGACACCTCAGGGGTAATTCTTTATAAAAGTGCCGCAGAAGGCGAGGTTAGAACCGAGGAAGGTTATGCAGATTTTTACTGCCATGGGGACACTGAGGCGAGAAATTATGTTCGACATGATTGACATAAGCAATATTGCATGCCGGGACAGGGCTGGAGAGCGCGGCACTGATATTGAGGACACCATGAAACTGTTTGCCGATATGCAGAGGCGGAGGCCGGGATTCCACCATGTGGAAGAGATAGAGAACAATGTAGTGCGGAGCCTATTTTGGACAGACTCCTTGTGCAAGATGAATTATGATCTATATGGAGATTTCGTGTCTTTTGACACGACATTCTCTACGAATATATATGGCTTGCCATTTGCACCAATTATAGGTGTCGACAACCATGGGTCGACCGTCCTGTTTGGACTAGGCCTTTTGAAAGATGAGAAAATAGGGTCATTCAAGTGGCTCCTAAGCAGGTTTGTCGAGGCAATGGGGGGGGGGGGTAAAGAGCCGAAATATATAATAACAGACCAGGACCAGGCGATGAAGACTGCAATAAAGGAAGCTCTTCCGAGCATGAGGCACAGGTTCTGCTGGTGGCATATTAGGAAGAACCTGAAGGAAAATAATGCAGTAGTGTTTGCGCAGCACCCAGGGATGTCTGATGATTTATTTCGAATCGTCAAAAACTCACTAAATCAAGATGAGTTTGAGTGTGCCTGGAAAGCAGCAATTTCTGTGCACAAGGCGGAAGGCAACAAACACCTGAACACGCTATGGGAACTCCGAAATTTTTGGGTGCCGGCTTACTTCAAGGACTACTTCTATCCTTTCTCGTCAACAACCACTCACGGTGAGAGCACGAATTCGATGTGGAAGAATTACGTCGACCACAGTGACACTATAAAAAGGTTTGTTGATGCATATCACATGATTCAGCAAAATTGCCTCACCACGCTTGACAAGAAAAGACACAAGACAGAAGAGAAGGCGCCATCACTAGAGACAGGTTTTCTGATTGAAAGACAGGCAAGTCAAGTATACACCAATGAAATTCTCAGGAAATTCCAGCTGGAGCTACGGAATCGGACTTACTTCAAGTGCTCTGACCTGGCAAAGTGGAGGCAGTATTTTTTAAAAAGGATTACTGAGCCTGGAGAAAAAGTGTGGAAACCATATCCGGGCGAGGAATTTGAGAGGTCTGAGTTCAGGGTAGATGTGGATGAGCAAAAAGAAATATACAGTTGTAGCTGCAAGAAAATGAGTAGGGATGGCATCCAATGCTGCCATGTGCTTAAGGTGATGGACCAAACAGGCATGATCGATCAACTTCCAAAATCCTTTGTCATCCCCAGATGGACCAGGAATCTATCAGAGAGTCTGAAAGTTCTGTCTACAAGTCAAGGTGATAGCATGACCGCACAAGATGATGAAACGATGAGATTCGGCCTCGCTTACACTGAGTTGTCGGATATCTATTCAAATGCTTGCAGAAAAGAGAAGGCATACAGTGTTCTGCGTGAGTGTACGGTAGATATGAAAATAAAAGTCATGGCGGCACTTGCTGAGGAACCAGACACATGCATTCTTGCCGAAACTCTCAAGAACCCTCCCATGAGTGGCTCAAAGGGCACGAAAAAAGGAGATCGAATCAAAGCTGGTTCTGAGAAGAAAGGAAAAGGCAACAAAGCCGTATCCAAGTGCGTCCGTTGTCGAGAAAAGGGTCACAGGAAAACAAACTGCCCGGATAACCCAGAAGTACAGGAGAGGATGAGGATTGAAGAGGAGAAGAGGAAATCGCAGCAGGAGAAGAGGGCAAGGCCAATGAAATGGCCAACAACATCGACAACACCATCGAGGACATCAAACGGCTTAGGACAATGCACTCCAAGCCCAGGAGGAAGACATCAGACGCCAGCAACTCCAACGACCCCACTGACAGCAGGGAGCACTTACCAAAGTCTTGCATCTACGCCAGAATCGAACATCACACAAGCCAGGCACACAGAATGCATGCAGGGAAGCCCGGAACAAGGCACGGAATCTGCGCAGTCCATTTTCAGAAAGGAAATGTCTGAGTGGAGACTTTTTGGTACCGTTGAGCATTACGAAAAGGAAAATTAAAATGTAATAATGCAGGCTAAACAGGCCGTAAGCAAAAAACAGTGATGACCGCAATCTTTCGCTTTGTTTTTATGTATGAATGTTAATATTGCAGGCAAATAGGTTGAATAGGTATGCAGAATCGTGGGGTTGCACAAGTGTCGAGAAGGAAGAATGGATCGCTGAACATTCAAAAACAATGTTGCACGTGGAGCGATGAAATAGCAAGTGATCGGTGTGGAGGGCGGGCTGGTGTCGATTGTTTATTTTCTCGTTGTGTGGTTATAAGAACGGCTTGTAAGTTAATTTGCTGCAGTCATAGAAAGAAAACAAATTTAAATAACAATGCATTTTGTTTCTTTATGTATTTTTACTCGGCGGAGAAAAATATCAGAGGCACAGGTTTCCTTGTTATTTTCCGCAGCCGCGTCAGTTTGTGAACATGGATGTTGTAAGCATACAAGCATGCTTCTCTGCTGCATGACAGAGAGATAAAAATAACTGAAGGGCACGGGCAGCCACGGCCATGCCACTAGTGAATGTTCAACCGTGACTCTCACGGTTGCATCGCAAACGCACAGACGTGACTCTATGTAATACCACACCATGCCTCCGCGTGTTTACGTCGCTTGTCTCTTTGTTTGAACGAGTCGACGGGATCGTTCGGAAGACAGACACTAGTTTACATGACTCTATATAATACCGCACGATGCCTTTGTGTTCTGCCCACCCATGCTTCCGGCGTGGAACATATTCTTTTAATGTATGTATGAGCCGTAAAAAATTAAAACACGGAGGGGCACGCCCGTGCCTGGTCTGCGTCTTCAACAGTGCATCTCACGTAATCAAAGCCGTGACTGTATTTAATGTTTCAAGCAGGCATCTACAATTTATGGGAAAAATAGAGGAGAGGTAATTAATCTGTACCTTTCCCGTCCCTCTCAGTATTTAAGTTGTTTCGTGGGTGGACAGGTTATAATCCATTTTTCCAGATCCACCTCACTGAGCACTTGTCGTGTGCGGTGCGACCCCTGTAATGGAGATGGAGATGGAGATGGAATGTGCTACTACTAGCTCCAAGAGGGAAGAGTGGCGCCATCGGCGACGCCGCCTTCTGTAGGTGTGTTTGTCGCCGTAGGGGAGGGAAGCGGCAAGTGTGCTCTTCCTCGATCCAAGGATGAAGAAGAGGGGTCTCATCTGGACCTCATCAGCAACCTCCCGGACACCGTCCTAGGTGAGATCATCTCTCGTCTCCCCATGAAGGAGGGCATCCATACTCGAATCCTCGCTCGTAGGTGGTGTCCTTTATGGCTCACCGCTCCTTTGAATCTCAACTGTCGCGAGATCTCTCTTAACTGTCTTTTTAACGATGGAGAAACAATTCATATTGCCATCCTCTTGAAGCTGTCTGCCGTCACCGAGGCCGTCTTCAGATTTTATACCGGAACTTGGTCCTCTCAATATTCTGTCGTTAATGTTGTTAGTCTTCCGGAATTCATCATGTCCAGTCATCCCGGCTCAGTAAGCCGCCTCTCTATGCCGGCGTGCTACCTGCGGTCCAGACCCGCCACCGTTGCTGCCTGGCTCCGATCGTCAAAGCTCAACAATCTCTAGATTCTTGAGTTCTACTATCTGTTCCCAGGATTCGCGGCGCAAGAGGTCACACCACTGGGTGAATTCATCGTGCCCTCAGTACTGGAGTCTGTGTTTAGGTTTTCCTCCTCTTTGCACACACTCGGCTTTGCTCTTTGCCATATACCAGACAATTATGCAGGGACGCTTAAGCTACCGCTAGTGAAAAGACTATCACTTGTGGAAGTTCTTATATCAGAGGTCTCGCTTCAAAGCATAGTCCACTCTAGTTGCCCTGCACTTGAGTCTCTACTGCTTATTTTTAGTGGGGGAGTTTGTCGCATCACAATAAACACGTATAACCTTGTAAGCATTGGCATTCGTTGTCACTACGGAAAACTCATTATTGAGGATGCGCCTTCGCTTCAACGGTTGATCCGCGATAAAGAGGACGACCACTCTTCGATTACTGTTGTCTCTGCACCTAAACTGGGGACGCTGGGTGAATTTAAGTTCGTGTCTGCGCCGCACTTGTTGAGGTACCGACTTTACCTGATTCTGGAGTAGGGTGATGACTTGTTCCGATGTTAGTTCCATTAATTTGTTGAAATATGTTCTTTGCTTCATGCAGGGTGAGGATTTGGAGGTAACCGGTGTCTCTGCACCTGATCCGTATCCACGTCGTCTCACATGTCTTGCGGTATTGAGTTTTGACAATACTTCCAGCTTCATCTTGTTTGAGAGGAAACCAGTTTTATTTCGTCCAACATTTAATCTATTAGTTTTGTGACGTATCTTCTGTTAATTTTTATGAAGCATTTTGGGGCAGTCAGTCTTACAACAATGCGGCAATCTGTCAAGACCTTGTTCATCTACATGGATTATAAGGTGGACATTGTCGTTGAATTGCTGAAGTGCTTCCCAAAACTAGAGAACTTGTCTGTCGAGGTGATGATCTTGAGAAATGTGCATACTGTAGTTCTCCTTCCATTTAAAAATGTTTATATTAAATTTGACTTAAGTGGATACATACATACATACCTTTTTCTATGGACGCTAAGTATTTTCAACCTTTCATGTATTTTTTAGGGACGGTCGATGCTTCGTTCTGAAAAAAACATATGGCGTCGTAGGCACCGACAGTTTCTCAAACATCACGATATTTGCCTGAAGACAGTAACGCTGGAAGATTATTATTCTTGCCGGGATAATGAGGAATTTGCGGCGTTCTTTATTCTATGTGCAAAGTATCTGGATAGCATTGACATTAAGTTTGTGTACCCTCACGCGGAGTTCACAGAAGTATTTTACGAGGAGCAACAAAGGGTTCTGAAGTGGCACAATAAGGCTTCTAAACATGGTCGTCTTCGATTATTACCAAGTTGCTTCCATGTGCGTCAGTATTTACAAAATAGGAGTGTTGAATATCTCAATTTGACGGATCCATTCAGATGTTCATGCTGAAGAATAGGTCTTGAGATGGTTGCTCCTGTTATTGGGAGTGTCTTATTGTCTTGAAGTTTTGGAGTTCGCGTTTTGTGTAAACCTTGTCAAACAACTGTTGTTCTGTTTGCACTGTTTGTACGCTTTGTTTGTCTTTGTTGTCCTTGAGGAGCCACGAAGGAGCTTGCAACTGATGAAATCAGTCTAGCTTTCTGTCTTTTTATGTTTATGCTGCTTTACGTCATAGTCGCCAGTCATGTGGAAATGCGCCAATAAACGTGTGCCCCTTTCTGTCTCTCGAATGGGCTGTTACGTGTCTCACAGAGTAAGCAGAAAGTCTTGACATATAAACCCGATTCTGTTAGGTTTCCGTAATAAACGCACATACGTGCCCATGCTCTGTGATTTGTGAATGTCACATGTCATCCATCAGGGCGGGTCTCACCTGATTTATATGAGACCTGGTCTCATATAATTTTTTCCCATCGGACCCTTGGGTTTCCGGAGCTGTGTCACGTGGCGTTCACACCCGAATAACATACTATGGACTGTACGCCCATGCTTTTAAATACAAGGAGATAAGCTTCTAAAAAACAACGTCTCTCATATAGGGCATTCCGTGCCTCACAGAGTAAACACCCGTGGCTGTGCGTAAGACAAAGGTGAGCGTGACTCTATGTCATACCACCGACCATGCCTTTGAGCACTTCATGCCAGTGCCTGTGACAATTGTGACCCCGCATAAAACGCAATCATGCCTCTGTGGTCCGATATAGCGTGCCTCCTCTGGTGATAGAGTCAAAGGAATAACATACTATGGACTATATGTCCACACGCGAATAACATTCTATGGACTGTACGTCCGTGCTTTTAAATAAGAGGAAATAAGCTTTTAAAAAACAATGTCTCTCATATACGCCATTCCATGCCTCACAGAGTAAACGCCTGTGGCTGTGCGTGAGACAAAGGTTAGCATGACTCTATGTAATACCACCGACCATGCCTTTGAGCGCTTCATGCCCGTGCCTGTGACAATTGTGACCCTGCGTAAAACGCAATCATGCCTCTCTGATCCGACGTACCATGTCTCCTCTGATGATAGAGTCAAATGAATCATTTGGAACACAAAGAGACACGAACGTAGACCCGAACTGTTCTACATGCCTGTGTGGCATGTAGGACAGTGTGTTACAATGCCGAAGGGAGGACCATATGTCTAGTTCGTGACAAGCCGTGCCTCTGCCACGCTTCAACGGTTTTGTACGTGAGCGTTTCAGCAGAATCATCTGCAAAGCAGAGGCACGGCCTTGAATCTTGTAGTGTCTTGATTTGTCAACGTGCCCGTGGAAAATTTTGCTGCTCGCAGAGGGAAGATGACTGTAGGACCGTGCTTGCGGCATCAAACAAATTCTTCTATTGAATGTGTGCCTTAAATAATTAAAACACGGACGGGCACGCCCGTGCCTGGTCTGCATCTTTAACTATGCATCTCGTACCTTGTAAGCCGTGGCTCTATTTAATGTTTCAAGCAGCCACCTACCTTATACTCATTACGAGTAGTAATTAACCCCGACCCTCCCGTCAAAAGAAAAATAGAGGTAATTAATCTGGACCCCTCCGCTCCCCGTCGCGGGTATTTAAGTAGTTTCATGGATTGACAGGCTGTAATCCATTTCTCTAGATCCACCTCAGTGAGCACTGGTCGTGGGCGGCGCCACCCTTGCAACGGAGGTGGAGATGGAAAGCGCTGCTTGTAGGATCAAGAGGTAGAGAGTGGTGCCTCCGGCCACGCCGCCTTCTGATGGTGTTCTGGTCGTTGGAGGGGATGGAAGCGGCGACCATGCTCCCTCTCGATCCGAGGAGGAAGAAGAGGGATGTCGTGCGGACCGCATCGGCGATCTCGCCGACGGCGTCCTAGGTGAGATCATCTCTCGTCTTCCCATCAAGGATGGCGTCCGTACTCAAATCCTCGCACGTCGCTGGCGTCCTTTGTGGTCCATCACTCCTCTTAATCTCGACTGCCGCGAGATCTCTGTCTCTCATCTTTTTAACGATGGAGAAAAAGTTCAAATCGAGACCATATCTCATGTGTCCGCCTTGGCCAAGGAGTGCGTTCGCAAATGCTATTCTGGTCGAAATACTATCTCTGATGTTGTAAGTCTTCCGGAATCCATTCTGTCCGGCCATGCTGGCTCTGTTAGCCGCCTCTGTATCCCGGCGTGCTACCTGCAGTGCAGACCTTCCACCGTTGATTCCTGGCTCCGATCCTCAGAGCTGAACAATATCTAGGATATTGAATTCTACTACCTCTGCCCAAGGTTTCTGAGGCAAGAGGTAGAATTACTGGATCTATGCACTTCATCTACGCCCTTGGCACCGGAGTCCGTGTTTTAGTTTTCTTCCTCTCTCCACACTCTTGCCCTTGCTCTTTGCCAAATACTGGACAATTACATTGGGACGCTTAAGCTACCACTGGTGAAAAGACACTCGCTTGTGGAAGTTGATATATCAGACGCCTCGCTGCAAAGTATAATCCACTCTAGTTGCCCTGGACTTGAGTCTCTCCTATTTGTTTGCAATAGAGGAGGTCGTCGCGTCACAATAAACTCGTCTAACCTTGTAAGCATTGGCATTCGTTGTCCATTCGGAGAACTCATTATTGAGGATGCCCCTTCGGTTCGACGGTTGATTGTTGATTGTCTGGTCGACGACTGCTCGATAACTGTTGTCTCTGCACCTAAACTGGAGATGTTGGGTGAATTCGTGTTTGTGCCCCCCTCGATGCGTCTTGATGTACTGCCTTTCCTTCATACTGGAACAGAGTTGCACTTGTTCCGATGTTTGTTCTATTAATTTGATGGTCTATGTTCTATTCTTTATGCAGAGTCAGGACTTGGAGTTAACCGGTGTCTCTACGTCTGAACCGTATCCATGTCATCCCACGTGTATTGAGGTATTGAGTTTTCATGATACTTCCAGCTTCACTTTGTTTGTGAGGAAACAAGTTTTATTTCATCCAACCTTTATTCTACTTTGTTTTGTGATCCACCTTATGTTACTTTTCATCAAGGGTTTGAAGGCAGTCAGTCTAACAAGAATGCGTTAGTGTGTCAAGACCTTGCTTATCTACATGGATTATAAGGTGGACATTGTCGTTGAATTGTTGCAGTGTTTTCCAAAACTGGAGAACTTGTTTGTTGAGGTGACGATCTTCATAAATGTGCATACTATAGTACTCGTACTTTTTCAAAATGCTTTTCTTAATTTTGCCTAAAATTGATGCACCCGTATCTACACATGATTTATTGTTGGATACATCCATACATAGACAAGTCTATGTCTAACTTATTGTTACAGAGGTGGTAGAACTAATTGTTTCATTTGGTTTTTTCATGGTCTGTAACTCTTTTTGTAGACACTAAGTATTTTCAACCTATCATTTATATTTTAGGGAATTTCGATTTCTCATGATGAAAAAAACAAATGGCGTCGTAAGTACCGACAGTTTCTCAAACATCACGACATTTGTCTGAAGACAGTATCACTAGAAGATTATGTTCGCTGCGGGAGTTACGCTGATTTTCCGATGTTCTTTGTTCATAGTGCAAAGGATCTGGAGACCATGACCATTAAGTTTTCCACCCCTCCCGCAGAGTTCACGGGAGTATTTTATGAAAAGCAACAAAAGGCTCTGGAGTGGCATAGAAGGTCTTCTAAACGCGCACGTCTTAGATTATCATCAAGTTGCAGCCATGCGTGTCCGCATTTAAGAACGAGGAGTATTGAATACCTGGATTTGACGGTTCTGTTCAGGTGTGGATGCTGAAATCAGGCCTTGTGTTAGTTGTCCAGGTGTATGGAGTTATTTGTTGTTGCATTCTCTTTGCATCCTGTGTAGGCTTGTCTGAAAAGAGGAGCTTGGGTTCTATGTAAACTTTATCAGAGAACCGTTGTAGTCTTTGCACCGTTTGTAGGCTTGTCTATTTTTGTGTTGCGTGCAGCCATGAAGGAAGTTTGTGGTTTTGCGACTTTGTACGGGCCGAAGGACTATGGAATTCTGTGGCACGAAGGTTAAAATATATAAAGTACTTTTAATTTTTCAATGGAGAAATGCTCGCTGTACGTGTAACCGTACCTGTGTTGTATGTACGAGAGTGCCTCTCGTATGTACCTGTCATGCACAAAATGGATGCACATCCGTGCCTGGGTCACGTTCTCATATGTACTTGCCATACACACTGAGGAGCTGCAGTTGAGCCTTGCACTCATGGAGCTGCATTTGAGCCGCTGCACTGTTTCTGCTCCTTGTTTTGTGGTTATAAAAAATGACTTGTAAGTTTATTTGGTGAAGTTGTAGAAACAAAGCAAATTTAAGCAGAAGAGATTTTGTTTGTTTAGGTACTTTTATTACTCAGCTGAGAAAATATTATAAGGGCGATAGGTTTGCGGGTAAATTTTTGCAGCCGTTTCTTTATGAAGCTGGATGATATAAGAATACAACCATGCGTCTCTGCTGCGACACAGCAGAGATGAAAAGAGCTCAAAGCATAGATAGCCTCCCCAGCGATCAACCAAACCTGTTTCGCGGGGCGTTACGTAGTGCCTCTGGTGACCGCACAACCGAGTTTCTACTTAACAGGCCACACCCAAATGCGTCTCAAGTATTCTAGCCGTGACACCGCAGACTCATAACCATGCTTTTGACCTTGCCGTGACATCGTGATGTTTGTTGTGTGCTTGAATAACATCCCTTCCACGCCCACCCTACTGTGCATGTAGCAAAGAATCAACGCCAGCTGATAAAGTGCTTTTTCTACTACTAAAACTGTGGCCCTCGTTGCTTGACTTCCATTCGTTTGATAGTGGCTCTTTGGTATAGAACCGTGGTTTGGTTTTAAGGACAGTGTCTCTTGGATCGGTCATTCATTGCCTCACAAAGTAAACAGTGAGGGTTCACATCTGAATCCAATTTAGTTATGTTTCTGCAGTAAACCCTCGAACGTGACTCTGCCTAATACTGAAGTAGTCCCCCATGGGCTTGTCGTCCGTGCCTCTACGTCTAAACGAGTCAACGGAATCATCCGGGAAACATACACAGGCGAACATGACTCTATATAATACCACACGATGCCTTTGTGGATTTGACGCCCGTGGCTGTGATCCTAATGACTGAAACACTGAAACTCAGGCTAACGTGTTTGCGTTTCTGTTTCACAAATGGATATAGTACCTGGCAGTAGGTTCACGGCATTTGCTGTGTAAGAATCCTTTGCGGCATGTAGAACAATGCGCGTCGTATCACTTCATGACTGTTGCGTGGTACGTGGCAAACCGTGCGCTTGGCATGGTCATGCCCATGTGACAGGCATGATCGTCTGTATGTTTGCTGACAGACCGTGGTTCACTGAATCATTCGAAACACAAACACAAGCACAAGCGAACATGACTCTATATAATACCACACAATGCCTTTGTGGACTTGACGCCCGTGCCTGTGACCCTTATCAGTGAAACACAAAAAGTCACAAACGTACATTGCCGTGTCTGCAGAGAGTCGACGGAATCATTCGGGAAACAGACACAAGCGAACATGACTCTATATACTACCACACGATGCCTTTGCAAATTTCATGCCCATGCCCGTGACCCTTATCACTAAAACACAGACAGACACAAACGTACATAGCCATGGTTGCAAGAGACTTGAAGCCCGTTCAGCTAATGAAATATACGGCATGAGCGAAAGAACATTTAGCCATAGACCGAAATGCCGTGTTCACTATTGGCAAGGTTACATATTGAGCAAACAGGTACGTGCATTGTTTCACCACACCTACGTAAATTCCAAACCGGAAAGTGGCGGCAACATGTCACTCCAAGACTGTTTTCAGCACTTACAAGTGAATGGATCCTTTAAATCCAGGTGGTCAACGCATGCGTGCCTTAGATCCAAGTTCCCGTGTTTGCAACTTGGCGACAACGTAAGGCAAGCATGTTTAGAAGCCTTTTTGTCCCACTGAAGCACATCTTGTTGCTGTTTGTAGAATTCTTCCATGAAGTTTTCCTGACGAAGAAACTTTATCCTCATAGTCTGCAGCTGTGCTACATTGAGAATAAAGAATGTCGCAAATCGAATGCTTTTCTCGCATTGAACATAGTTCTCCAGCATCAGTGACTTCAAACAAATGTCATGATGGTGCTTGCAAGAACAGTCGTTCGCAAGACTTTCTTCATTAGAGGATATTTCCTGAATAAACATGAAGATTTGAAATTGTTAAGCACCATAAAGAGTGGTTCTGCTGGGAGAGCAAGTGAAGGAATAATTATATAACCTTTGTTGTGATAAAAGCTTTTATTTAGTTTTGTCCTGATACTTGTCCATTACTATATAGAGCTTTTTCCATTACATACAAATGTAAGTGACGTTTTTTTTGTTTTTTTATGTTGTTCTTGTTGTTGATTGGAGTTCTACACCATGCATTTTATGTGTTTACAATTTGTGTGAGAAGCATCACCTCGATATACAAGTTCTCCAAGCTTCGGAAGTGTTGCACCAAGGAAAAGTCTGCGTGCAGGTCATAATCCATCCTGATAGACAACGTCTTGACAGAATGAACTGCTGTGGATGTGCTGACCGTCGGCAAACGCTTCAAGTGGAGTAAAATATAATATTAGTATAGTAAAGTTTGAATTGCATGGAACTTGTTTGTACCAATGAATGGAGGTGAAAGTATTGTTGAAAGTCAGTACCTGAATAATTATATGGTCATTTGTGATGCCAGATTCAGATAAAATATTAGATAATTTGCCCATGACCTGTAGTTTAGGTGCAGAGGTGATAACTATCTGCAACTTCTTGCAATCACCATCACAAAGCAACCGTTGAAGTGACGAGGCATCTTATATAACAATTTTCCCATAGATGCCAGAAATGCCGATGCTCATAAGGGTAGGTGAGTTTATTCTGATGCAATGGTGCCTGACATGCCAAACAAGTAGCAGAGACTCAAGTGTAGGAGAAGTAGAGCTAATGATGCTTTGTAATGAGACTTCTGATATATCAACATCCACTAGTGAGAGTCTCCTGAGCAGTGGTAGTTTAAGCGCCCGTACATAATTGTCTAGTAACTTGCAAAGAGCAAAGGCAATTGTTTGGAGAGAGGAGGAAATCTGAGGGTTAAATACTGGTGGTGATGGCATGATTGAAGGGCATGAGAATGGCCTTATGTGTTGTTCTCTCAAACATGGTGGGAACAGGTAGTAAAACTCGAGCACCTTGAGATTGTCCAGTTTGGGGGATCAAAGCCAGGCGTCGACTGTGGAGTGCCTGCAATGGAGGTAGGACGCCGGAATGCAGAGGCGGTGAACTGCACTCTGACGGGTGGAGAGGATGGTCTCTGGAAGGTACGAATCATCATACGAATTATCTTCACCGACATGTTCTCCTCTAAAAAACGTTCCAGTGTATGTTACGCGGACGAGTTCCTCCGGTGTGGCGGAGAACACGGTGACCAACTCGAAATGTACTTGATCTAGAGGGTTAAAAAGACGTGGGATAGGGATCTCACGGCAGTCTAGATTCAGAGGAGCAGCGCACCAAACTGGCGCCAACGACGTGCGAGGATTTGAGTACGAACGCCTTCCTTAGTGGACAGACGAGAGATGATCTCACCGAGGACACAGTCCGGGAGGTCGCTGATGCGGTCCGGAGAAGACTGCTCTTCTTGATTCTCGGATCCAGTAGGCGGACCCTCGCCGCTTCCAGCCGCTACCGCCAAACCATCAGAAGAAGGCGTCGTCGATGGCGCGACCCTCGCCCTCTTGGTGCTCGCGCCATCGGAGTGAACCTCCATCTCCATCTCCATTGCTGGGATCGTGCGGCCTGTGAGCGCCGCTTAATGTGGCGTGGATCTGGACAGTCCAAGAAAGAGGGAGTGGCTAGGGTTTTGAGACCCCCTCGGTCCGCCTTAAATAGCCGGAGCCTAGCCTCGGGCGACGAGCCAGACCGGCGTCAGCGGAGGAGACATCCGTCGGACCCTTGGGTCTCCGTAGAGGCGGCATGTGGCGTTCACACCTGAATAGCGGCGACACTAATGTGACTCTGGGTAAGAAAAAACCATGCCTCTGTGTAGCGGACGCCCGTCCCTCTGCTTGTGACCGAGTCCACCGACTCATTCGGAATACAATCAGAAAACCTTTGAGCGTGACTCTATATAATAGCACACCATGCCTTTGAGGGTTGTATGCCCGTCCTTGCTTGTGACTCTTGACACTAAACCGTGTCTGTATGGTCTTCACGTCCGTGCTTTTAAATACAAGGAAACGTGCATTAAAAAACAGTGTCTCTCGTATAGGCAATTTCGTGCCTCACAGAGTAAACGCCCGTGAATCTCCTCCTGGTCAAGTCTCACAGGCCATCATGACTCTATGTAATACAATCGACCATGCATAATAAACGCATGATTTTGACCCTGCCTAATACTAAAGTATGCCTCCATGGGCTTCTCGTTCGTGCCTCTCCGTATGAATGAGTCGACTGAATCAGTCGGAACACAAACACAACCGAACATGATTCTATATAATACCAAACGATGCCTTTGAGGATTTGACGCCTGTGCCTAATGACTGAAACACAAAGAGTCACAACGTGATTCTGCCTAATATTAAAGTATGGCTCCATTGGCTTCTTGTCGTTCCTCTTCCAGCTCCACCTCACCGAACAATGGTAATAGGCGGCGCCACGGCAGCAATGGAGGTGGAGATGGAAAGCGCTGCTCGTAGTACCAAGAGGTCCAGAGTGGCTCTGCCGGCGACGCCGCCTTCTCGTTGTGTGCTTGTTGTCGGAGCAGAAGGAAGAGGCGACTGCGCTGCCTCTCGATCCGTGAGCATGACTCCATGTAGTATCACCGACCACGCCTTTGAGCATTTTATGCCCATGCCTGTGACTGTTAACAGTGAAACACAGACAGGCACGATGTCCACACCTTTATCGAACAATATATGTAAAATCAAGAAAGAAGCGTGATGCAGCTCAATATGGAACCGTGTCCGTAGGGAGTTCACGTCCATGCTTTTAAATACAAGGAAATAAGATTTTAAGAACAACGTCCCTCACATAGGCCATTTCGTGTCTCACAAAGTAAACGCCCGTGGCTGTGCGTAAGACAAAGGTTCATCTCCGTGGGCTAAACGCCCGTGGGTCTCCGTCTGATAGAGTCACAGGCGAGCATGACTCTATGTAATACCACCGACCATGCCTTTGAGCTCTTTATGCCCGTGCCTATGACCCGAAACATTGAAACAACAAAAGGCAGGAATTTCCACGCCTTCATGTGTGCACAAGACATGGCTCTGGTTCTTGCTTTTAAAAACAGCGTCTCTAGAACTGGCCATTACATTAATGTTCATCTGTACCCATAAACTTGGAAGGAACGTGACTCAGGAAAGCAAATCACATTTGCTATCAAAGTTACTGACGATATGAGGTAACGCAAGACAAAATAAGAAACATTTAGGGCACTTCTTAATAGCTTCAGATACCAAGGACCAAGGTCGCTGCTTGGAATGAACGTGACCCAGGAAATCAAAACATATTTGTTATCAAAGTTACTGACAACGAGAGGTAACGCAAGACAAAATAAGAAACATTTAGGGCACTGCTTAATAGCTTCAGATACGAGGATCAGGGTCGCTGTTGTCTACTTAGTCCGGCGAGACTTCTTTTTTGGTTGCTCGGTGCGAAGTTCCTCGATCTGTTTCTTCATAACGTATGATTCCAGCTTCAGCTTATCACGCTCAAGTTTGAGCCGCGCCTTCTCATTCATAAGAAGTGCAATCATGGATCTGTTCTCCTCGTCCAACTTCACGAATGTCTTCATGAAGTCGTCCACAGTATTGAACAGGTTTTTCAGCTGGTCAAAGGAGAAGGTGTCAGCTTGATACACCCTCATCAACATTAGGATGAAGCTCACCACAATGATCCATGTTTCACAACTAAATCAAGTAGCCGACAGAAAGAAAAAATGAATGAAGACAAAGCAGAGCGAACTTACAGATGAGGAACCCTCGCCAGCCGAGCTCTCCTGCTGCGACTGGACACGGTGCTCTGGAGTAGTCTCCTTCTGCACAGCAGTGTCTGAGAGTCTCAGGATAGAGAACATCAAGATGACTGGATGGCTTGGAGGCGGACAAAAGGATGAAGGGAATGTGGCTAGGGTTTCTAGACTCCGTCTGGCTTATTCACGCTTCACTACTAAATCAAGTAGCCGAAAGAAAGGAAAAATGAATGAAGCGGAAGCAGAGTGAACTCACAGATGAGGAGCCCTCGCCAGCCTGGATCTCCTGCAGTGTCTGGACAATGGGTTCCATAGTAGTCTCCTCCTGACCAGCCATGGCGGAGAGGGTCAGGATAGAGATCAGGAAGAGGAATGGATGTCCTGGCGGCGGGCAGAGGGGGGAAGAGTGTGTGGCTAGGGTTTTGAGACTCCGTTCGTCCGCCTTAAATAGCCGAAGCCTGGCCTCGGGTGACGAGCTAGACCGGCATCACCGGAGGAGACATCCGTCAGACCCTTGGGTTTCCGTGGTGGCGCCACGTGGCGTTCACACCCGAGTAGGTGGAAACGCCCGTCGAAACGTTGGGTTTCCGCAATCAACGCACGAACATGGCTCCGCATTAAACACAAGCATGCCTCCCTGGGCGTCCCGAACATGCCTATCCTATAATACAGTCAATGGATGCATTTGGAACATAAAGAGACACGAAGGTGACTCTGGATAATTATAGGTCATGCGTTTGTGGGCTTGACAACCGTGTGTGTGACCTGAAACACTGACACACAGAAAGACGTCTTCATGCATAAAGGGCAGTGACGCTGGTAAACATATAAAGTCGCCTTCGTGCATTTGTGGGCTTGATAACCGTGCCTGTGACCTGAAACACGGACACACAGGAAGTCCTCTTCATGCTTATAGGACCGTGACGCTACTAAACATATAAAGTCGCCTTCGTGCATTTGAGGTGAAATCTTACAACGAAAACAATTGGAACAAGGACAGTCGCCCGATTCTATTAGGTTTTCATAATAAACGCACAAACGTGACTCCGAGTAAGAACAAACTATGCCTCCGTGGGCTTGACGTCCATGCCTCTCCTTTTGACCGAGCCCACTGACTCATTCGGAATACAATCAGAAAACCTTTGTGCATGACTCTATGTAATAGCACGCCATGCCTTTGAGGGCTGTATGCCCGTGCTTGCTTGTGACCCTTGACACTGAAACAGTGATAGCCTCGAATGTTGACGCCTCTATCAAGAAAGAAGCATGACGCAACTCGGTACTGAACCGTGTCTGTATGGACTTGACGTGTGTGCTTTTGAATACAAGGAAACACGCTTTAAAAAACAGTGTCTCTCGTATAGGCCAATCCGTGCCTCGTGCCTCATAGAGTAAACGTCCGTGGCTGTGCGTAAGACAAAGGTTCATCCCCGTGGGCTAAACGCCCGTGCATCTCTGTCTGATAGAGTCACAGGCTAGCGTGACTCTATGTAATACCACCGACCATGCCTTTGAGCGCTGCATGCCCGTGCCTGTAACCCGAAACACTGAATCAAGGATGAGGCGGCTTTTCCTTGGGCACTTTGAGCGCTTCACAGGCTGGTGAACCGTGCTTGTGACCTGAAAAACTAACACACAGAAAGTCGCCTTCATGCATAAAGGACCGTGACGCTACTAAACATCAAAAGTCGCCCTTGTGCAGTGGAGGTAATGAGGGAGTTCCGGACTAGGGGGTGTCCGGATGGCCGAACTATCATCATCGGCCGGACTCCAAGACTATGAGGATACAAGATTGAAGACTTCGTCCCGTGTCCGGATGGGACTTTCCTTGGCGTGGAAGGCAAGCTTGGCGATACGGATATGTAGATCTCCTACCATTGTAACCGACTCTGTGTAACCCTAGCCCTCTCCGGTGTCTATATAAACCGGATGGCTTTAGTCCATAGGACGAACAACAATCATACCATAGGCTAGCTTCTAGGGTTTAGCCTCCTTGATCTCGTGGTAGATCTACTCTTGTAACCCACATCATCAATATTAATCAAGCAGGACGTAGGGTTTTACCTCCATCAAGAGGGCCCGAACCTGGGTAAAAACATCGTGTCCCTCGTCACCTGTTACCATCCGCCTAGACGCACAGATTGGGACCCCCTACCCGAGATCCGCCGGTTTTGACACCGACAGGTAAAATCTTACAACAAAAACAATTGTAACAGGACAGTGGACTGTCACTCTGCAGCACTTAATGACAGTAACGTTGCACTGCAGAGAAGCATGGTGTATGTAGAACTTGCTCTTTCAGGGCTGTATGCCCGTCCTTGCTTGTGACTCTTGACACTGAACCGTGTCTGTATGGTCTTCACGTCTGTGCTTTTAAATACAAGGAAACATGCATTAGAAAACAGTGTCTCTCGTATAGGCAATTTCGTGCCTCACAGAGTAAATGTCCGTGCATCTCCGCCTGGTCGAGTCTCACAGGCCAGCATGACTCTATGTAATACAATCGACCATGCGTAATAAACGCATGATTTTGACCCTGCCTAATACTAAAGTATGCCTCCATGGGCTTCTTGTTCGTGCCTCTCCGTCTGAATGAGTCGACTGAATCAGTCGGAACACAAACACAACCGAACATGACTCTATATAATACCAAACGATGCCTTTGAGGATTTGACGCCTGTGCCTATGAACCTAATGACTGAAACACAAAGCGTCACAAACGTACATAGCCGGAGCCTGACCTCGGGTGACGAGCCAGACCGGCGTCAGCGGAGGAGGCATCCGTCGGACCCTTGGGTCTCCATAGCGGCGGCACGTAGCGTTCACACCCAAATAGCGGCGGCACTAATGTGACTCTGGGTAAGAAAAAACCATGCCTCCGTGTACTGGACGGTCGTGCCTCTGCTTGTGACGGAGTCCATTGACTCATTCGGAATACAATCAGAAAACCTTTGAGCGTGACTCTATATAATAGCACGCCATGCCTTTGAGGGTTGTATGCCCGTCCTTGCTTGTGACTCTTGACACTGAACCGTGTCTGTATGGTCTTCACGTCCGTGCTTTTAAATACAAGGAAACATGCATTAAAAAACAGTGACTCTCGTATAGGCAATTCCGTGTCTCATAGAGTAAACGTCCGTGCATCTCCGCCTAGTCGAGTCTCACAGGCCAGCATGACTCTATGTAATACAATCGACCATGCGTAATAAACGCATGATTTTGACCCTGCCTAATACTAAAGTATGCCTCCATGGGCTTCTCGTTCGTGCCTCTCCGTCTGAATGAGTCGACTGAATCAGTCGGAACACAAACACAACCGAACATGACTATATAATACCAAACGATGCCTTTGAGGATTTGACGCCTGTGCCTAATGACTGAAACACAGAGAGTCACAACGTGATTCTGCCTAATATTAAAGTATGGCTCCATTGGCTTCTTGTTGTTCCTCTTCTAGCTCCACCTCACCGAACAATGGTCGTAGGCGGCACCATGGCAGCAATGGAGGTGGAGATGGAAAGCGCTGCTCGTAGTACCAAGAGGTCCAGAGTGGCTCCGCCGGCGACGCCACCTTCTTGTTGTGTGCTTGTTGTCGGAGCAGAAGGAAGAGGCGACCGCGGTGCCTCTCGATCCGTGAGCATGACTCCATGTAGTATCACCGACCATGCCTTTGAGCATTTTATGCCCATGCCTGTGACTCTTAACAGTGAAACACAGATAGGCACGATGTCCACGCCTTTATCGAACAATATACGTAACATCAAGAAAGAAGCGTGACGCAGCCCAATATGGAACCGTGTCCGTAGGGAGTTCACGTCAGTGCTTTTAAATACAAGGAAATAAGATTTTAAGAACAGCGTCCCTCACATAGGCCTTTTCGTGTCTCACAAAGTAAACGCCCGTGGATGTGCGTAAGACAAAGGTTCATCTCCGTGGGCTAAATGCCTGTGGGTCTCCGTTTGATAGAGTCAAAGGCGAGCATGACTCTATGTAATACCACCGACCATGCCATTGAGCTCTTTATGCCCGTGCCTGTGACCCGAAACATTGAAACAACGAAAGGCAGGAATGTCCATGCCTTCATGTGTGCACAAGACATGACTCTTGTTCGTGCTTTTAAAAACAGCGTCTCTAGAACTGGCCATTACATTAATGTTCATCTGTACCCATAAACTTGGAATGAACGTGACCCAGGAAAGCAAATCACATTTGCTATCAAAGTTACTGACGACATGAGGTAACGCAAGACAAAATAAGAAACATTTAGGGCACTTCTTAATAGCTTCAGGTACCAAGGATCAGGGTCGCTGCTCGGAATGAACGTGACCTAGGAAAGAAAAACACATTTGTTATCAAAGTTACTGACAATAATAGGTAACGCAAGACAAAATAAGAAACATTTAGGGCACTGCTTAATAGCTTCAGATACGAGGATCAGGGTCGCTGCTCTCTACTTAGTCCAGCGAAACTTCTTTTTTGGTTGCTCGACGCGAAGTTACCCGATATGTTTCTTCATAACGTATGATTCCAGCTTCAGCTTATCGCGCTCAAGTTTGAGCCGTGCCTTCTCATTCATAAGAAGTGCAATGATGGATCTGTTCTCCTCGTCCAACTTCGCGGATGTCTTCATAAAGACGACCACATTATTGAACAGGTTTTTTAGCTGGTCAAAGGAGAAGGTGTCAGGTTGATACACCCTCATCAACATTAGGATGAAGCTCACCATAATGATCCATGTTTCACAACTAAATCAAGTAGCCGACAGAAAGAAAAAACGAATGAAGCCGAAGCAGAGTGAACTTACAGATGAGGAACCCTCGCCAGCCGAGATCTCCTACTGTGACTAGACACGGCGCTCTGGAGTAGTCTCCTTCTGCACAGCAGTGTCTGAGAGTCTCAGGATAGAGAACAGCAAGATGACTGGATGGCCTGGAGGCGGACAAAAGGATGAAGGGAATGTGGCTAGGGTTTCTAGACTCCGTCTGTCTTATTCACGCTTCACTACTAAATCAAGTAGCCGAAAGAAAGGAAAAATGAATGAAGCGGAAGCAGAGTGAACTCACAGATGAGGAGCCCTCGCCAGCCTGGATCTCCTGCAGTGTCTGGACACTAGGTTCCGCAGTAGTCTCCTCCTGACCAGCCATGGCGGAGAGGGTCAGGATAGAGATCAGGAAGAGGAATGGATGGCCTATCGGCGGGCAGAGGGGGGAAGAGTGTGTGGCTAGGGTTTTGAGACTCTGTTCGTCCACCTTAAATAACCGGAGCCTGGCCTCGGGCAACGAGCTAGACCGGCGTCAGCGGAGGAGACGCCCATCGGACCCTTGGGTTTCCGTGGCGGCGCCACATGGTGTTCACACCCGAGTAGGTGGAAATGCCTGTCGAAACGTTGGGTTTCCGCAATCAATGCACGAACGTGGCTCCGCATTAAACACAAGCATGCCTCCCTCGGCATCCCGACTATGCCTATCATGTAATATAGTCAATGGATGCATTTGGAACACAAAGAGATACGAATGTGACTGGATAATTACAGGTCATGTGTTTGTGGGCTTGACAACCGTGCGTGTGACCTGAAACACTGACACACAGAAAGTCGTCTTCATGCATAAAGGGCAGTGACGCTGGTAAACATATAAAGTCTCCTTCGTGCATTTGTGGGCTTGACAACCGTGCCTGTGACATGAAACACTGACACACAGGAAGTCCTGTTCATGCTTATAGGACCGTGACGCTACTAAACATATAAAGTCACCTTCATGCATTTGAGGTAAAATCTTACAATGAAAACAATTGTAACAAGGACAATCGCCCGATTCTATTAGGTTTTCGTAATAAACCCACAAATGTGACTCCGAGTAAGAACAAACTATGCCTCCGTGGGCTTGACGTCCATGCCTCTCCTTTTGACCGAGCCCATCGACTCATTCAGAATACAATCAGAAAACCTTTGTGCGCGACTCTATGTAATAGCACGCCATGCCTTTGAGGGCTGTATGCCCGTGCTTGCTTGTGACCCTTGACACTGAAACAGCGATAGCCTCGAATGTCGACGCCTTTATCAAGAAAGAAGCATGACACAACTCGGTACTGAACCATGTCTGTATGGACTTGACGTGTGTGCTTTTGAATACAAGGAAACACGCTTTAAAAAACAGTGCTCTCGTATAGGCCAATCCGTGCCTCGTGCCTCGCAGAGTAAACGTCTGTGGCTGTGCGTAAGACAAAGGTTCATCCCCGTGGGCTAAACGCCCGTGCATCGCTGTCTGATAGAGTTACAGGCTAGCGTGACTCTATGTAATACCACCGACCATGCCTTTGAGCGCTGCATGCCCGTGCCTGTAACCCGAAACACTGAATCAAGGATGAGGCGGCTTTTCCTTGGGCGCTTTGAGCGCTTCACAGGCTGGTCAACCGTGCCTGTGACCTGAAACACTAACACACAGAAAGTCGCCTTCATGCGTAAAGGACCGTGATGCTACTAAACATCGAAAGTCGCCCTTGTGCATTGGAGGTAAAATCTTACAATGAAAACAATTGTAACACGGACAGTGGGCTGTCACTCTGCAGCACTTAATGACAGTAATGTTGCACTGCAGAGAAGCATGGTGTATGTAGAACCTGCTCTTGCTACTCCGATCGGCGAACATGCCTCTATGGCATGCAGGGCAATGCTCCCCTATTCTAAAAGGTTGTGCCTCGTTTCCTTCCTCAAACAGGAAAGAAATTATTTCTATATGTATTATTTTGCGGGGGAAATAATATCAATATTAATAGTGGCATTTTGCGGCGGTTGCTTTCTGCAGTCGCCTCGGTTCCGTCCTTACCGACGCCCCTTGAAAACGCCTGTTCCAGTGCTATCTATAGCACTTCATCTAATGCAAAGAGAGGAGTTTGATCATTTGTTTTTGTTGATCTTGAACAGATTCCTCCACTCCTCTCCCCTTTCTTCCTGGCCCCAGTTACGTTTAGTCGTCTTTCCAGATCCACGCCACATAAAGCGGCGCTCGCAGGCCGCGCGATCCCAGCAATGGAGATGGAGACGGAGGTTCACTCCGGTGGCCCGAGCACAAAGAGGGCGAGGCTCGCACCATCAACGACGGCCTCTTCCGGTGGTTTGGAGGTAGCGGCTGGAAGCGGTGAGGGTGCGCCTACTGGATCCGAGGATCAAGAAGGGCAGTCTGGTCCGGACCGCATCAGCGACCTCATGGACGGTGTCCTCGGTGAGATCATCTCCCGTCTGTCCACTAAGGAATGCGTTCATACTCAAATCCTCGCACGTCGTTGGCGCCCTGTTTGGCCCACCGTTCCTCTGAATCTGGACTGTCGTGAGATCCCTGTCGCACGTCTTTTTATCCCTCTAGAAACAGTTCATATCGAAATCATCAGTAGGGCCTCAGCCTACAGCGAGGAGATTGCTCGCATACGATACATCGGAACTTGGCATCAGGGAAAAACAGTTCCTGATGATGGTTCGTCCCTTCCAGAGTCCATCTTCTCCAGCCATGTGGGTGCAGTTCTCCGCCTTTGTATACCGGCGTGCTACCTCCAATGCAGACCCTCTACTATCCACGCCTGGCTTGAATCCCCCAGATTGAACAATCTCTAGGTGCTTGAGTTTTACTACATGTTTCCACGATTCGTGAAAAAAACTGTCAAACTATCACACACATGCTCTTCATCTACGCCCTCACTACCGAAGTCTGTCTTTTGATTTTCCTGTTCTCTGCGCACTGTCAGCTTCGCTTGTTGCCAGATACCAGACCATTATGTAGAGGTACTTCAACTACCACTGGTCAAGAGGCTTTTGCTTGTTGATGTTTATATATCAGACTTCTTGTTGCAAAGCATGATCAACTCTAGTTGCCCTACACTCGAGTGCCTGCTACTTGTTTGCAATGGAGAAAGGCATCGGATCACTATAAATTCGCCTAACCTTGTAAGCATTGGCATCCATGGTGATAAAGGAGAATTCATCATCGAGGATGCCCCCTCTCTTCAAAGGTTGATCCATGATCTCCAGAGCAATCACATGCAGGTATTCATCGTCTTTGCACCTAAACTGAAGACATTGGGCAAATTCAGGATCTCGCTTGGCTCCATAGGTCTTATGGTACTGACATTTCACAACAATTGCAGTTTCATTTCCTTGAGAAAGTAGTTTCATGTCATGCAACCTTTTGTTGTAATAATTTTATGTTTTATTTTCTATGTTATGTGAAGGGTCTGGCGACGGTCAGCCTATCTACAATGCGGCAATCTGTCAAAACCTTGTTTTTGGCCATGTCTTATGTAGTGGACATGGTCGTTCACTTGCTTAAGTGCCTTCCAAATCTGGAGAACTTGTTTGTTCAGGTGATGATTCTCACGCCCAATGAAAAGCTCATACCGTGCATAGTGCAGCACTGCTTGCATCTCAAAAAGCTTGTCTTACATTTTGTTTGCAATGGATACACCCTATGCTTAGGCAAGTTTTTTTATTATTATACATACATCCGTATCTAGGGAAGTGTTCGACGAACTGATTGGTACAGGGGCCATGGAATTTATCATTCATTTTGTCCTTCAATAGACCTTGAGTATCTTTCAACCTTTATGCGTTTTTAGGGAGGAAACATTCCTGATGGTGCAAGAAATATTTGGCGTCGCAAGCACCGCGAGTTTCTCAAAGAACACATCATTCATTTAAAGACAGTAACACTGGAGGATTATGAAAAGAGCGGGAAGAACACTGAGTTTGTGAGGTTCTTTATTCTGAATGCAACGGAGCTAGAGACCATGAGGATTAAGTTTTGCTTTCCCTCGGACTTCGCGCAGGAATTTCACGAACAGCAACAGAAGTTGTTCCTGTGGGAGAATAAAGCTTCCAAACACGCCCATCTCAAGTTATCAGCATGCTGCAATCATCCGTGCTTGGATTTGAAACACAGGCGTGTTGAATGCCTGGATTTGTCAGATCCGTTTACTTGTGCCTGCTGGACACAGGGCTAAAGTTACTTCCTCAAGCTAGTACAGTTAGATGCTGTTGCGCTAATCTGAGACCGTGTTATGTCTAAACATGCCCAAACAATCCATTCGCCTTTTGCACCATTTTGTAAGCTTGTTATAAAAATGCTCTTGTGGTATGCACCCGCTGTTCTGAAAATTTGATAGTTTATGTCACTATCGCGATGCTACAGAAACATTCATGTGCGGTAGTCGACTAGGGAACAAAAACATTTGGAAGAGAAGAGGCACTGCCTTGCCTGTTCTGCAAGGAACGTGCGTCTAGTGCATGAGAGCCAGTGCGTCTGCAGTGACCGGACGGCACTGCCTCCTTTGGTGGCAGACTGTACGTGCACATGGCTGTGGCTCTGCTTAATCTCAAACCGTGCTCCCAGTGAGCTCAGGCTGTACGTGCCTTTCGTGTAAACGCATGTCCGTGAACGAGTTTATGTCTGAGTACAAACTATCGAGTCACGGAGGCACAAATGTGCGTCTGCATCAGGAGTAAGCAGGACTCTGTAGATTGTAGATTTTATGTGTGTCAGCGCTAGTGCGGTGCTTGTGTCTCACATAGGACTGTGCCTTTGACAAGTCAGTGCCAGGTTATCAGAGGCATGGTTCTGCATGCTTGCCAAAGCGACACATGTGCCTTGCTAAATTACAGTAACCCATGCCTCATTGAATGATGCAAGATGAAATATTGTTGGATGCGCCTCGCTAGCAGCACGTTTATTCGAAATATAAAATATTCAGGAGATAAATATTTGATGTGCGTAGACCGTCACACACCCTCTGAGAGATTGCAAAAAATGAGATACATCCCTTTAGTCAAGTAATTATGTCCAAGCATAAACTTATACTGGACGAGTATCCCTTGCAACATTTCGAAAGAAGGCAACTGTTAATGATCATTCTTCGAGGATTGCCTTGATCATCAGGAGGTCATCAGTGTTCGCAAACCCTTTCCCCAAAAGATCACAGATGGCACTTTGCATCTTGCTTCTATTCTCCTTCAGCTTATGCACCTCCTCCTTCAGAAAATCCCTGTCCAACTTAATATCACCCTTGTAGTCCTTAAGATTATGAATGGCACTTGTGAGAGACCTCTGAATGCGCTTGACGTCTTTATCAACGATACCCATCTGCTTCTTTTGCCTGTCAATCTTCATGGTAGTTACATTACTTCTTTCCATAGCTACAACAAGGTTCTCTAGCTTAAGGTTCACTTGTTCAATATCCATTTTAAGCCTGCTTATCTCTTCATCATTTGCTTGCAACTTCCCCCAGAGCTTGAGTAGGCACCTCTGCATAATGACAGGCCATGGGCAGTCAACCCATTCGAAGACTCCACAGTTCACGCCTCTCTGCGAACAAAAAGGAACAAAATAAACAGAGACTATTAATACAGTGCTGCATGAGCTCTAGAATATAACAAAGTTCACATATACTTGCTTCATAACCTCATTCAACTAACTATGAACCGTGTTTGTGCAATGTGGCGCGTCAATGGTTAGGTACCCACAACACTAATTATGGTACTTCGCCCACCCTGTCCGCGGAGTTATTTCATAATTGTACTTAGTTTCTTTTAAGCCAACTTGAATTAATATGGAGCTACCTCTGCAGTCAAGTTATTTAGAGAATTTTTTTTAGAATATACTGACCATTAAACAGAAGTCCCATTTGTAAACAAACATGAGAGTGTCTAGATCACTTCTTTTGTTTTCAGTGATGTAAAACAAGTAGTGACCTTTAGCCTTTTATGTAAAGTAAAAGGACTACATAATGTTTTCTACAATCAACCGGAAAACACAAGAAGAAATAAGTCTTCTTTGGAAGACTATAAGTCCTATATCCAAACAGTTTGATTCAATAAGAAAGTAGCTCGGATTTTCGAAAGTGACTAACTTTCACAGCACAACCGTAGAACCTCCTCCCCGTGTCACTTCCTTCAAAAGCCACACACCTGAGAGGCTTGGTATCGTGGAGAACGCAGTAGAGAGGACGGTCGAGCTCTTTGCCACAGAAATCATAGTCCTGGATGGTATCAGGGTTCTCCTACAAGGACACATGAATGTTTATAGCTGAGATCTTTTGTTTGGAAAACAAATCACAGTTTAACGCTCCGCATGTAGAATGAAATCACCTACATAGAAATCAAAATCCAGCTCAAGGAAGTTCAAGCCTTCCTTCCTCCCCTCTTGTCCGAAATTTTGTGTCGACATGGCCCGGAGGATGTGAGCAGATGCGAAGCCGTAGGCGGCGTCGAATTCGAGAGGAGACAGAGAGGGATAGAGAGGTAGAGAGAGAGAGATAGAGAGAGAGAGGGAAGAGATACAGTGAGAGAGCCAAAGGACTTCGACATGGTCCGGCTCGACCTAATACTGCACCTACTCGCCAGAGCCACCAACCACCACCCACCTCCGCCGTCCCCCCCTTTTTTTGCGCTGGGATGGCAAGGAGCCATTTACTATTGTCAGTACTAGTTTCAGCTTTGGCGAGCGAGTACAAAAAATTACTTCCCTCTCCATAATTACTCCATAAATACATCGTTTTGTTCGTCTTCTCTCCTGAGTCACTTGCTCTTCCGCTCGCCTTCTTCTCTGGTTCCTTTCGTCTTTCTTGCATCGTCTTCCTCACTCTATAGTACACATAGATGGATCTACGATTCACCCACTTGCTCTGAAATACAGTAAGTTTTCTCCCTTCTGCTTAATACTTACGCCTTCTGCACTATGTTTTTTAGATGGATTCTTTTTTATGTTACCCTTTTAATATTAGTTTTTGTGTTAATATCTTACCTCTTTTAAGAGGTTCTATAGGGGAATAATCTTGGGGGGCAACAGTTGATTTTTTTTTCCAGCTAGTTCGCTGCAAGCTTGTAGATTTGAGGAGCTCTGTGCGTGTTTTTTCATTTTTTTGCAGAGACACTAAGATCGAGGGATATCACCATAGCAGCATTCGTTCCCCTCTATCTTACTCGTTGAAACAAGCATGTATCATTGATGTACAGTCCTTTAATTCTTTGTGCCATTAGTGGAGTGTTGAAACTTTTTTTAATAATTAATGAACCTGAGTCTTACATATTGCTACATCTCGCAGACAAAGATGGCATGTAATGTTTGCAGGAACATCAACTGTCCCAGTGTTGAATTTGATGTTGCCCAATCTTTCTTGATTGTGTCTTTGCCTCGTTCTTATGAGTCATGCCTGGTAAGTTATCTTTATTCCGCAGTCAGCAACCACACGTATTCGTTCGGAGCGAACTATACTGCGCATGCTTGTTTTTATTTTATAGGCCTTGATGTAATGTAATTATAAGTTCAATTGTTTTGTATAGGTTTAATTAAATGTCATAGATGGTGGCTGTGCCCGTGCCTGAAAGCCAAGAAATTTTAAGGGGAAAAACAATTTCATGCATTTTTTCTGAAAATCAGTAAAACATTTATTTACCTTTGTCTTGATTTTACTTTTATGCAGTATGTCCCATGCTACTACCAGAACCAGGTCCTTTCTTTGATCTCTTTATGGAAAGATGAAGCTTTCGAGGATGGTTTTGAAGACGAAGATTTTGACCTTGTGTTCGGCACTACTGAGGAATTGTCTTACAAGATTAAGTTTATAGATTGCGACCATAGATCTAAGTTTCATGGACCTGGATGGGAAAATTTGATACGTGACTATGATCTGTTTTATGGTGATATTATAAAATTGGATTTGCAAGCAGAAGATTTCTTCTTTCCGATTGACTTGATGTTGAGTGAATCTCGAGGAGGTCACAAAGTGTTTCCCAAACCTTCCGTTGGTACGTTCTGATCGCTTATCAATATTTGTTCTGGTTTAACATTTATCTATTATAATTTTACTATGGCGTGCCATTGATATCTATGTGCTTAATCTCTGTGATATAATGTATTAAAACTTTCTTTGTACTCACAATGTAGTTTATAACTGTAATTTCCCTTTTAAAAGGCAATATTCGTTTATTTTAGTTTTAACTGCTTTATTCAGTGCTTCACACACGGTGGCTAATACATGGTTGTATTTACTTAGCCCTCGAAGGCCTCAGTTTATCGGAAAGGAGCTACATAGACGAGACAGTCTACACCCGGGGCATAAAACTTTTCCATATCGACATGGCCTGCATGATTAAACTAGTCCTAAATGCTAAACACATCCCTGCCATTACCTTTGTGCACCGTCTATGTTTCACCAACGTTCACACAGACCGTTTGGTACGTCGTTGTTTATTTCTCTAAACCATAGTCAACATGCATGTCTTCGTAATCTAATGCCAGAATAATTTGTTATTGTACAAAAAATTCCAGCTATTGTTACAGATGATCTTAGGATGAAGCTTGGATATTTGCCTCTCAAGGGCAGCATCAGGCTTGTTCAAATTTTCAGCAGCATTGATTTGCCTGGCACCTACTGTATACACAAAGATGGAAGGATGGCGATCACCGGGATTTCTCCTTTTGCAAATGCAGCCAGGCTGACAGTTGATTGCGTTGTACTCATCACTATCGAGTGGCACGCTGTGCGCGGGCAGGACTCACTCTCACTTGTGATCACCGGTCTTTAGACCACATAAATTTGAACTACTATGGTATTAAGTTAAGTATCATATGCATGTTATTTCAAACTATGAGTGCAGTTGAAATCGTCATAGTACATACCTAATAGAACTTATCGGTTTAAATTCTTATTCAGACTATGGTACTGAAAGCAGATGTGATCCTAAACGTGGTTGTTGTCGCTGTTGTTGTTGTTTCTTGTTGATGTTGTTGTTGTTGTGGGTGTGTCTCTTGGTTCAACATGTTTGCTCAGAGAGGCACTTGAACCTAGTGCAGGCTCAGTCCTGTGTTAAGAAGACTCATGGTCATGCCTCTATGCTTTGGTTAACTTAGCTGACTTTGTGCAGTAAGAGAGGCACAACCGTGAAGTTAGTGAAGGCACGGTCATGTAGTATAAGAGGGTACAGCCGTCCCTCCCAGTTGTCATTATTTTAGCTGAGTCGTGTCCTCAGATAGGCACGTTGGTCGAGAAAGCGGAGGCACGGTGCCATATTAGGAAGAAGACGTGTGGTCGTGCGTCCCATGTCAAAAAGAAGAGCTGGGATCGTGCGTGCGTGTTCAGTATGTTTGTAGTGACATGCTGCTCGGAGAGGCATGTGCGTGAATAAATTGGAGGCATGGTGTCCGACTTGTTGCCACTGTCCGATGTCACTGTTCTCGCAGCGACATCACTTAAAAAATACTACTCCATCTGTTCATTTGTATAAGGCATTGTAGACACTTCAGACAGCGTGGAAAAGTCGACTCCAACCCGTCTTTCCAGATCCACCACACCTGTCGCTCCTAGATGGAGTCCGATGCTTCTCGTACCAAGAGGGCAAGGCTCGTGCCACCGACGATGCATTCTGCTGGGTGTTTGGCGGTACCGACGTGGACCGGTGAGGGTCCGCCCACCGGCTCTGAGGAGCACGGGAAAAAAACTCGTCCAGACCGCATCAGCGATCTCCCGGACGTCATCCTAGGTGAGATCATCTCTCGTCTCCCTATCAGGGATAGCATCCGTACTCACATCCTCGCTCGTCGATGGCGTCCTTTATGGCCCATCGCTCCTCTGAATCTCGACTGCCGTTAGATCCCTACCGCTCGTCTTTTTAAGCCTCTAGAAACAGTTCATATCGAGAAAATCTCTGTGGCGCGTCCTACCTGGGAGCTCGCCCGTGAAAGGCACTTCGGAACTTGGTGCCCTCGCAAATCTGGCACTGACGATACGACCCTTCCGGAAGCCATCCTCTCCGCCCATGGGGGCACAGTTCACTGTCTCTACATACCGGCGTGCTACCTCCAGTCCAGACACTCCGCCATCGATGCCTGGCTGAAATCATACAAACTGAACAATCTCCAGGTGCTCGAGTTCTATTACACGTTCCCAGATTTCGTGAGAGAGTGTGTCGTACAACCACTCACACAACCATCATCCGCGCCTTTTGCACCAGCGTCCTTCTCTCACTTTGCATCCTCCCTACACACCGCCACCTTTGCTCTTTGCCAAATACCAGACGGTTACATTCAGGCTCTTAAACTACCAGTGCTCAAGAGACTTTCACTTGTGGACGTTGGTATATCAGACATCTCGCTTGAAAGCATAATCCACTCTAGTTGCCCCGCACTCCAGTGCCTTCTGCTTACTTGGAATATGGAAAGCCGTTGCATACGAATAAACTCATGTAACCTTGTAAGCATTGGAATTTGCTATGGACGTGGAGAACTTGTTATAGAGGATGCCCCGTCACTTCAGCGGTTGCTTAACAATATTATCAGCAGCAACTTGCAGATAACTGTCATGTCTGCACCTAAACTGGAGACTCTGGGCAAATTCCATGATTTTTTCTCTGAATCCAAGGTCATGCGTAACCCTACAGTTATCCAGGTACCTAGTTTTCAGCTGCATTTGTCCGAGTAAACAAATTTCATGTAATAGAACCTTTTGTTCAATTTTTAAAATTGTTATGAATGCACCATACAGGGTTTGCCGGCAGTTAGCCTGTCAACAGTGCTTCAAACGGTCAAGACTTTGCTCGTCAAGGTGTGTTTTGAAGTGGACGTGGCCGTTTCCCTCATGCAATGCTTTCGAAGCCTTGAGAACTTGTTTATCGAGGTGATGATTCTCGCACACATCAAAAACCCATAACATGCATACTGTACTACTTCTAATGTATGTCTTAAAAAGCTTGTCTTGCATTCATCTCTAAATTGAAACAACCGTGGCTAGACATGTTTTAGTATTACATACACCCATATGTACAAAAAACCAATAAATACTTTACACTGGATGCTCTTTCGACAGAATCTCTGTTTTTAGAGCTTAAGTATTTCCATTCTTCATGTACATGTAGGGAGGACTCTGTTGCGGAGAAACAAATACATGGCGTCATAAGCACCAACCGTTTGTCAAACGAGATGACTTTCGTTTGAAGACAGTTACGCTGGATGACTATGAACCCTGCTTGGTAAACATTGAATTTCTGAGATTCTTTGTTCTGAGTGCAAGAAAGCTTGAGACCATGAGGCTTAACTACCGTTTCGACCAAGACTTCACAGAAGAATTTTATGAAAAGCATCAAAAGGAACTTCTGTGACACAAAAAGGCTTCTGAACGTGCTCGCCTTATATTGTCAGGAGCATGCAAGCACCGGTTCTTTTATTTAAAACTCACACATGCTGAATACCTGGATTTGATGGACCCATTCAGCTATGACTGCTGAATACAAAGCTGGAGTAAGTTGTTCAAGGTTGCAGGTTTACATGTTGTTGCGCCCTTTTGAACGTGCGTTTTGTCTAAACACGAACAAACAACCCTTGTAGTATTTTGTACCGTCTGTAAGCTTGCCATAACAATCCTTGACCAGAAAGTGTTGTGACTATGCAAATGAAAGTGTTGTGACTGTGCAAAGTCCGTGCCTTCAAGCACATTGAATGTTTCAGCGGAAAGATTCTGAGTATTTTACCGGCACGACACTGACTCTTTGTTAGTACAGCACCATATTCCCACTGATAATGAACTCGTCGGTAGGAACCTTTCCAATACTGAAGCAAGTCCGTGATTCGTAGGCCAATAAAACCATGTGTGTCGTGACATGCCGGCTGTTCTTCGTCTTGAGTTCAGACTTTCCCTATAAACTTCACAATCGTGATTTTCTAACTAAGTACCAAGAAGGTTGGTACACGTACCTGTAGAGGCCTTAATTCGGCGCCTTCTGCGCACACTTTTCTGCACCCAGAGAGGATTTATACTGAGCCAGGCCTGGAGAAACACCACGCCCGTGCATGTGGTGGCTCCCCAACAGTGCCTCCGGCGCCCGCCTGCATATACGTGCCTCATGTCACATAAGCCGTGACTGTTGGGTTGATACTCGTGCCTAAGAGGCTTCATTACCGTGCCTACGGTGTTTCAATACATGTGCCTCACATGACACTTGCCGTGACCGTTGTGGTTGTAGAGAATACACGCCCATGCCTCCGGAGCTGAGTATTCGGATCCATGCCTCTGCCACCGTTATTTTGTGCATTAAGAGGGTTGACAATTGTATGTGCCTATAGAGGCTAGACTTCGGTGCCTCCGGATCCTGCACACCCTCGTGCCTGGCGTGCCACGAGCTGTGGCTTTTACGTTCCCCTGGAGACGCACAGGACGTGGATCCACAGACTCCACAGCCGTGTCTCTTCAACTGAGATTTCGCAGCCATGCCTCTGCCACCACACTTTTTTGCATCCAGGGAGTGTATACCTATGTCTGTAGAGGCTTCAATGGGGTCGATGCCTGCAGAGACTGCAATTAGGTGCCCCCAGCGCCTGCACGCACGTGCCTCACAGGACACTTGCCACCGTGTCGTGGCTCTTTAACAGAGTATGCCGACCCAGAGAAGGTTACTGACTTCGGCGCCTTCTGCGCACACTTTTCTGCACCCAGAGAGGGTTTATACTGAGCCAGGCCTGGAGAAACACTACGCCCGTGCGTGTAGTGGCTCCCCAATAGTGCCTCCGGTGCCCGCCTGCATCTACGTGCCTCACGTCACATAAGCCGTGACTATTGGGTTGACACTCGTGCTTAAGAGGCTTCATTTTCGTGCCTCCGGTGTTTCAATACACGTGCCTCACATGACACTTGCCGTGACCGTTTTGGTTGCAGAGAATACACACCCGTGCCTCCAGAGCTGAGTATTCGGATCCATGCCTCTGCCACTATAATTTTGTGCATCGACATGGTTGACAATCGTACGTGCCTGTAGAGGCCAGACTTCGGTGCCTCCGGATCCTACACCCTTGTGCCTCACGTGCCACGAGCCATGGCTTTTACGTTCCCCTGGAGACACATGGGACGTGGATCCACAGACTCCACAGCCGTGTCTCTTCAACTGAGATTTCGCAGCCATGCCTTTGCCAACACACTTTTGTGCATCTAGGGAGTTGATACCTACGTCTGTAGAGGCTTCAATGGGGTCGGTGCCTGCAGAGACTGCAATTAGGTGCCCCCAGCACCTGCACGCACGTGCCTCGCAGGACACTTGCCACCATGTCGTGGCTCTTTAATAGAGTATGCCGACTCAGAGAAGGTTACTGAGTTCGGCGCCTTCTATGCACAATTTTCTGCACCCAAAACCCAAATAGGGTTTATACTGAGCCAGGCCTGGAGAAACACCACGCCCATGCGTGTAGTGGCTCCCTGACAGTGCCCCCGGCGCCCGCCTCCATCTACGTGCCTCATGTCACATAATTCATGACTACTGGGTTGACACTCGTGCCTAAGAGACTTCAGTTTCGTGCCTCCGGTGTTTCAATACACGTGCCTCACATGACACTTGCCGTGACCGTTGTGGTTGCAGAGAATACACACCCGTGCCTCCATAGCTGAGTATTCGGATCCATGCCTCTGCCACTGTAATTTTGTGCATCCACATGGTTGACAATCGTACGTGCCTGTAGAGGCCAGACTTTGGTGCCTCCGGAGCCTACACCCTTGTGCCTCACGTGCCACGAGCCGTGGCTTTTATGTTCCCCTGAAGACACACGAGACGTGGATCCAGAAACTCCACAACCGTGTCTTTTCAACTGAGAGTTTGCAACCATGCCTCTGCAGTCACACTTTTGTGCATCCAGGGAGTTGATACCTATGTCTGTGGAGGTTTCAATGGGGTCGGTGCCTGCACAGACTGCGATTAGGTGCCCCCAGCGCCTCCACGCACGTGCCTCACATGACACTTGCCACCGTGTCATGGCTCTTTAACAGAGTATGCCGACCCAGAGAAGGTTACTGACTTTGGCGCCTTCTGCGCACACTTTTCTGCACCCAGAGAGGGTTTATACTGAGCCAGGCCTGGAGAAACACTACGCTCGTGCGTGTAGTGGCTCACCAACAGTGCCTCCGGCGCCCGCCTGCATCTACGTGCCTCACGTCACATAAGCCGTGACTGTTGGGTTGACACTCGTGCTTAAGAGGCTTCATTTACGTGCCTCCGGTGTTTCAATACACGTGCCTCACATGACACTTGCCGTGACCGTTGTGGTTGCAGAGAATACACACCCGTGCCTCTGGAGCTGAGTATTCGGATCCATGCCTCTGCCACTGTAATTTTGTGCATCCACATGGTTGACAATGGTACGTGCCTGTAGAGGCCAGACTTCGGTGCCTCTGGAGCCTACACCCTTGTGCCTCACATGCCACGAGCCGTGGCTTTTACATTCCCCCGGAGACACACGAGACGTGGATCCACAAGCTCCATAGCCATGTCTCTTCAACTGAGATTTCGCAGCCATGCCTCTGCCAACACACTTTTGTGCATCCAGGGAGTTGATACCTATGTCTGTAGAGGCTTCAATGGGGTCGGTGCGTGCAGATACTACAATGAGGTGCCCCAGCGCCTGCACGGATGTGCCTCACAGGACACTTGCCACCGTGTCGTGGCTCTTTAACAGAGTATGCCGACCCAGAGAAGGTTACTGACTTTGGCGCCTTCTGTGCACACTTTTCTGTACTCAGAGAGGGTTTATACTGAGCCAGGCCTGAAGAAACACCACGCCCGTGCGTTTAGTGGCTCCCTGACAGTGCCCCTGGCGCCCACCTCCATCTACGTGCCTCACGTCACATAAGTCGTGACTGTTGGGTTGACACTCATGCCTAAGAGACTTCATTTCCGTGCCTCCGGTGTTTCAATACATGTGCCTCACATGACACTTGCCGTGACCGTTGTGGTTGCAAAGAATACACATCCATGCCTCCATAGCTGAGTATTCGGATCCATGCCTTTGTCACTATAATTTTGTGCATCCACATGGTTGGCAATCGTACGTGCCTGTAGAGGCCAGACTTCGGTGCCTCTGGAGCTTACACCCTTGTGCCTCACGTGCCACGAGCCGTGGCTTTTATGTTCCCCTGAAGACACACGAGACGTGGATCCAGAAACTCCACAACCGTGTCTTTTCAACTGAGAGTTCACAACCATGCCTCTGCAGTCACACTTTTGTGCATCCAGGGAGTTGATACCTATGTCTATGGAGGTTTCAATGGGGTCGGTGCCTGCACATACTGCGATTAGCTGCCCCCAGCGCCTCCACGCACGTGCCTCACACGACACTTGCCACCGTGTCATGGCTCTTTAACAGAGTATGCCGACCCAGAGAAGGTTACTGACTTTGGCGCCTTCTGCGCACACTTTTCTGCACCCAGAGAGGGTTTATACTGAGCCAGGCCTTGAGAAACACTATGCCCGTGCATGTAGTGGCTCACCAACAGTGGCTCCGACGCCCGCCTGCATCTACGTGCCTCACGTCACATAAGCCCTGACTGTTGGGTTGGCACTCGTGCTTAAGAGGCTTCATTTACGTGCCTCCGGTGTTTCAATACACGTGCCTCACATGACACTTGCCGTGACCGTTGTGGTTGCAGAGAATACACACCCGTGCCTCTGGAGCTGAGTATTCGGATCCATGCCTCTGCCATTGTAATTTTGTGCATCCACATGGTTGACAATCGTACGTGCCTGTAGAGGCCAGACTTCGGTGCCTCTGGAGCCTACACCCTTGTGCCTCACGTGCCACGAGCCGTGGCTTTTACATTCCCCTGGAGACACACGGGACGTGGATCCACAAACTCCATAGCCGTGTCTCTTCAACTGAGATTTCGCAGCCATGCCTCTACCAACACACTTTTGTGCATCCAGGGAGTTGATACCTATGTCTGTAGAGGCTTCAATGGGGTCGGTGCGTGCAGAGACTACAATGAGGTGCAGGTGCCCCCAGCGCCTGCACGCATGTGCCTCACAGGACACTTGCCACCGTGTCGTGGCTCTTTAACAGAGTATGCCGACCCAGAGAAGGTTACTGACTTCGGCGCCTTCTGCGCACACTTTTCTGTACTCAGAGAGGGTTTATACTGAGCCAGGCCTGAAGAAACACCACGCCTGTGCGTGTAGTGGCTCCCTGACAGTGCCCCTGGCGCCCACCTCCATCTACGTGCCTCACGTCACATAAGCCGTGACTGTTGGGTTGATACTCATGCCTAAGAGACTTCATTTCCGTGCCTCCGGTGTTTCAATACACGTGCCTCACATGACACTTGTCGTGACCGTTGTGGTTGTAGAGAATACACACCCATGCCTCCGTAGCTGAGTATTCGGATCCATGCCTTTGTCACTATAATTTTGTGCATCCACATGGTTGCAATCGTACGTGCCTGTAGAGGCCAGACTTCGGTGCCTCCGGAGCCTACACCCTTGTGCCTCACGTGCCACGAGCCGTGGCTTTTACGTTCCCCTGAAGACACACAGGACGTGGATCCAGAGACTCCACAACCGTGTCTTTTCAACAGAGAGTTCGCAGCCATGCCTCTACAGTCACACTTTTGTGCATCCAGGGAGTTGATACCTATGTATGTGGAGGCTTCAATTGGGTCGGTGCCTGCACAGACTGCGATTAGGTGCCCCCAGCGCCTCCACGCACGTGCCTCACATGACACTTGCCACCGTGTCGTGGCTCTTTAACAGAGTATGACGACCCAGAGAAGGTTACTGACTTCGGCGCCTTCTTCGCACACTTTTCTACACCTAGAGAGGGTTGTTACTGAGCCAGGCCTGGAGAAACACCATGCCCGTGCGTGTAGTGGCTCCCCAACAGTGCCTTCGGCGCCCGCCTGCATCTACGTGCCTCACGTCACATAAGCCGTGACTGTTGGGTTGACACTCGTGCTTAAGAGGCTTCAGTTTTGTGCCTCCGGTGTTTCAATACACGTGCCTCACATGACACTTGCCGTGACCGTTGTGGTTGCAGAGAATACACACCCATGCCTCCGGAGCTGAGTATTCGGATCCATGCCTCTGCCACTGTAATTTTGTGCATCCACATGGTTGACAATCATACGTGCCTATAGAGGCCGGACTTCGGTGCCTCCGGAGCCTACACCCTTGTGCCTCACGTACCACGAGCCGTGGCTTTTATGTTCCCCTCGAGACACACGGGACGTGGATCCACAGACTCCACAGCCGTGTCTATTCAACTGAGATTTCGCAGCCATGCCTCTGCCAACACACTTTTGTGCATCCAGGAAGTTGATACCTATGTCTATAGATGCTTCAATGGGGTCGGTGCCTGCAGAGACTGCAATTAGGTGCCCCCAGCGCCTGCACGCACGTGCCTGACAGGACACTTGCCACCGTGTCGTGGCTCTTTAATAGAGTATGCCGACCCAGAGAAGGTTACTGACTTCGGCGCCTTCTGCACACACTTTTCTGCACTTAGAGAGGGTTTATACTGAGCCAGGCCTGGAGAAACACCACGCCCGTGCGTGTAGTCGCTCCCCGACAGTGCCCCCGGTGCCCGCCTCCATCTACATGCCTCACGTCACATTAGCCGTGACTGTTGGGTTGACACTTGTGCCTAAAAGACTTCATTTCCGTGCCTCTGGTGTTTCAATACACGTGCCTCACATGACACTTGCCGTGACCGTTGTGGTTGGAGAGAATACACACCCGTGCCTCCATAGCTGAGTATTCAGATCCATGCCTCTGCCACTATAATTTTGTGCATCCACATGGTTGACAATCATACGTGCCTGTAGAGGCCAGACTTCGGTGCCTCCGGAGCCTACACCCTTGTGCCTCACGTGCCACGAGCCGTGGCTTTTACGTTCCCCTGAAGACACACAGGACGTGGATCCAGAGACTCCACAACCGTGTCTTCTCAACTGAGAGTTCGCAACCATGCCTCTGGAGTCACACTTTTGTGCATCCAGGGAGCTGATACCTATGTCTATGGAGGCTTCAATGGGGTCGGTGCCTACACAGACTATGATTAGGTGCCCCCAGCGCCTCCACGCACGTGCCTCACATGACACTTGCCACCGTGTCGTGGCTCCACACCATCGTGTCTCTACAGACCGCACAACCGTGCGTCCTTAACTGAGTATGCCAAACCTTGGCTCTGCCACCAAACTTTTGTTGTGTCCGCACGGTTGATAGCCGTGCCTTGTCCAGACGCACGTCTGTCCAAGCCGTGACTATTCCACCACGTCCGTTGAAATCTTATAGATTAGGTACGTATATATATTGTCGTCTTTGTGAATCGTAAAACCCTAGCCCTCTTCCCAGATCCACCGCACAGGGAGCTGCATCGGAGGCAGCACAAGCTCAGTAATGGAGACGAGGAAGCGTGCCTCTAGCAACAAGAAGACGAGGTTCATAGCTGTACCCGTGCCCTGTGAGCTCGTTAAGAGGAGCGACCGTGGCCCGCCCACTGGATCCGAGAACCATGTTGAGTTAGGTCCGGACCGCATCAGCGATCTCCCGGACGCCATCCTCGACGAGATCATCTCTCGTCTGCCCATAAAGGAAGGCATGCGCACACAAGTGCTCGCATCTCGGTGGTGCCGCATATGGCACACGGCACCACTCGAGATCGACTTCCGTGTGATCCTTGATACTCGTTCTACGAGATCTCTGGAAAAAATCTGTTGTCAAATCATCCGCGTTCTCCCGGGTAAGCAAACCGTCCAGGAAACATACCTCGGAACTCAATGCCGATATCTTAGCTGCAACTGTCGCGGAGAATCTGTCGCTGATGACTTCAGTCTTCCTGTATCTGTCCTCTCCGATCACGAGGGAATCCTGACAAGCTACCTCCAGTGCCAACCTTGTGGCGTCGATGAGTTGTTCCTGTCTTGGAATCTGGACCAACTCCAGGTTTTAGAGTTCTATCATATATTCCCAAATTTCTTCTATACAGGGCCATCGGCAGTCAGAATCCCTTCTTCTATGCCATCGCCACCGGCATCCATCTCTAGATTTCGCTCGTCTCTCGACACCGTCACCTTCGCCATGTGCAAACTACAAGACAATCTAGTAGAAATGCTTTGCCTCCCACTACTCAGGAGACTTTCGCTGGTGGAGGTTTATATATATGATGTCTCCTTGCGGAAGTTCATCCACCACGGTTACCCTGCCCTGCAGTGCCTGCTGCTTGTTTGCAACAAGCAATTCACCTGTCTACGAATAAAATCAGCTAGGCTTGTAAGCATTGGCATTCGTTCTGACGAAGGAAAACTGATCATTGAGGATGCGCCTTGCCTCCGAAGACTGCTACATGATTCTGTAGATGCACAACTACAAATAACAGTTGTGTTCGCGCGTGTGTTGGACACACTGGGAAAAATTTCTGAATTTCCTAACGAAACAAATATCATCATTGGTTCTACAGTTATTCAGGTACTGCCTCTGCATGTTACTTTGATCTGCGTTATTCAAAAGCACTTGAGATTCACATCCACGAGCTAATAATATCTCTTTATGTGCTCAATGAAGGGTCTCTGCATAAGTAGCCTACACGCGGTGCTGGATTCCGTCAAGACCTTGTTTATCTCACAGACATGCTTTAATCTGGATGAGATTGTTGACTTGATGCGATGCTTTCGATGCTTGCAAAACTTGTTTATCGAGGTGATGATTTCACGCACGTTGAAAGCCCACGGACAATATACATAATATACTCGCACTAACTGCTCAGTTTTGCTCTTCATGTGTGTTTAGGGGTGAGGATGGGATCAAAGAGGTATAACAAATGAATGTCGCCAAAAGCAGTTGGTGTTTGTCAATAATCACAACATTTGTTTGAGGACATTAACGTTGGAAGACTATGAAGTCACAGATGCAAACACTGCATTTGTGACATTCTTTGTTCTCAATGCTAGGATGCTACTCACAATCAGGCTGAAGTTTGGCCTGCGCAGAGATTTCACTCGTGAATTTTACAAATAGCAAGAAGAGGCACTTCAGATGGACAAAAGGGCTTCTAATTATGTCAAGCTTAAATTAACAACAACTTGCAAGCATATGCACATGGATTTAAAAAACACAGGTGTTGAATATCTGGATTTGCCAGACCCGTTCAACTGTGGATGCTGAAAATAGGTCTGGAGAGATGTACTTGCTGTATTGAATGAGTGCATTGTGTAAACATGGTCAAACGATTCTCACTCATTTTCCACCGTACTGTCTGTAAGTTTTTTTTAAGGCTGTAAACTCATATGAGGGAGTCCCGGATTAGGGGGTGTCCGGATAGCCGGACTACCATCATCGGCCGAACTATCATCGGCCGAACTATCATCATCGACCGGACTCCAAGACTATGAAGATACAAGATTGAAGACTTCGTCCCGTGTCCGTATGGGACTTTCCTTGGCGTGGAAGGCAAGCTTGGCGATACGGATACGTAGATCTCCTACCATTGTAACCGACTCTATGTAACCCTAGCCCTCTTCGGTGTCTATATAAACACGATGGCTCTAGTCCGTACAACAACAACAACTACAATCATACCATAGGCTAGGTTCTAGGGTTTAGCCTCTCCGATCTCGTGGTAGATCAACTCTTGTAATACCCACATCATCAATATCAATCAAGCAGGACGTAGGGTTTTACCTCCATCAAGAGGGCCCGAACCTGGGTAAAACATCGTGTCCCTTGCCTCCTGTTACCATTGATCCTAAGACGCACTGCTCGGGACCCCCTACCCGAGATCCGCCAGTTTTGACACCGACATTGGTGCTTTCATTGAGAGTTCCTCTGTGCCGTCACCAATAGGAAGGATGCCTCCTCCCGTCTTCAAGGACGGTATTTTCAAAGGAGCCTTGGCCGCCGGCCAAACTATCCGGCTAGGTGGCTTTCTTATGACCGCCTGTCCGGCCACCGCTTCGACAATGACCTCTCAAGTCGTCAAAAGCAATCCTCGCGTCAGCTCGGAATTCACCGAGCGGCTGGATCCAATAGAGCTCTCGTCCGTAAACGAGCTCTTGGATCGCATCGCCGCCCTGGGAGTCGCTACAGACTACAATCAGATTGGGCTTAAAACCGATCTGAGAGAGATTAACTCTCCCCAGGTCACCCACCACGTTGCAGTGGTAGAGGAACAATGCGGCGACTCTTCTCCTGTATTGAAAACTAGTCATGTCCGGGCTCCCGAACCCCCCATGCCGGATTCTCGCAGAGGGACGGACTTCGATCAAGCACTGAACTTAAAGTCAGGCATCGGACCAGACTTGTTGGACAATGTCCAGCAATCCAAGCTTCCAAATTTGGAAACTTCTCGGCCCTCGAGCCTTGAGATGGGTAGGGTTCCGGACTTAATTCCACCCACCCGCCCAGACATATGCGATCTATCTCTAATCCGGCAAGAGCCTGCTGAGACAGTACATCACTACTGGGCCAGATTCCTCCTGGTTATGGACAGGATAAAGGACTGCCGAGAGGAAAACGCAATCTCAATTTTTTGCAATAATTGCACGGACGAGGGAATCTCGAACGCCATCAGCCATCGTGAAATTACACGCTTCGCCGACCTGGCGTCCATAGTACAAAAGTACTGTGCGATGGAGAGTTTCCGGACAACCGAAAATAAGTTTTGGGACAATCCGGCCCTGAATACAACCCTAGTCCGCAACAAAAGGGTGCATTACACTCAGACACCAGATACAAAAACCAAAAAGCAAAAACCCCATAAAGGGCACGGAACCGTACTGGAGGGATGGCTTAGCAGACCCTGTAAAATTCACAGTACAGAGGGCGCCATCCCAACACATAGCCTTCGAGCATGTTGGATATTACGGCAGGTGGCCAAAAGTGGCGAGGAGCTTCTAGCCCCGGAAAACCACTCCAACAATACCGGTACGGTATCAACAGTCTTCGAGACTTTCGCATCAAATAATATGCAGAAACGAACAATCCGCAGCCTCGCCGAAGTCTACCAAGTAGCAACAACAAATCCATGGAGCGACACAGCCATCACCTTCAACGCCAGCGACGAACCTAAATTCCGAACAGCCCGATCACCAGCCGCACTGGTACTTAGTCCAATAGTGGACGGCTTTCGACTTACAAAGGTCCTCATGGATGGCGGCAGCGGATTAAAACTCATCTATGAGGAAACTCTTCAAAAAATGGAAATAGACTGGAGCCGCATTGAGCGAAGCAACACAACCTTCAGAGGAATAATCCCTAGTCGGGAAGCGCGTTGCACCAGAAAAATCACACTCGATGTGGTGTTCGGCTCGCCGGACAATTACAGATCCGAAGAAGTCACGTTCCAAGTGGCCCCGTTCAACAACGGATATCACGCTATATTAGGACGAGAGGCATTCACAATTTTTCAAGTCATACCCAATTACGGATACATGAAGCTCAAAATGCCTGGGCCCGGCGGGATGATCACTCTCGTTAGTGATCCGGACATAGCACTCCGCGCCGAAAACAAAACAGCCGCATTAGCCCTGGAGGCACTATCCGAAGCCCTAGCGCAGAGGAACTCACCGCGCTACGCGCTACGGTGCACAGAGATGACGTGATACTTGATAAGAGATCCAAGTCCACCCCCTTTAAACCAGCGGACGAAATTATAAAATTCTAGGTCCACCCAACGGACCCGACAAAGACGGCCTCCATTGGGGCACAGTTGAACCCTGATGTAGACGCAGCGCTGCGAGAATTCCTTCGGGAAAATTGGGACATTTTTTCCTGGCATCCCTCGGATATGCCCAGAATCCCACGCAGATTGGCAGAACACGGCCTAAACATCCTAAAAGGATTCAAGCCAGTCAAACAGGCTCTTCGACGATTTTCCGAACCCAAAAGACAGGCAATGGGAGAAGAGCTAGCCAAACTATTGGAAGCCGGATTCATCAGAGACATCAAGCATCCGGATTGGCTAGCAAACCTGGTAATGGTACCAAAGAAGGACAAATCCTGGCGCCTATGTGTCGATTTCAAAGACCTAAATAAATCCCGACCAAAGGATCCCTTCCCCCTCCCCCGCATCGACCAAATCATCGATGCCACTGCAGGGCACGATTCATTGTGCTTCCTGAACGCATACTCCGGCTATCATCAAATCAAGATGGCAGAAGCGGATCAAGCCGCAACGGCGTTCATTACGCCATATGGACCATTCTGCTTCAACACGATGCCCTTCGGACTTAAAAACGCCGGCGCAACATATCAGCGCATGATTCAGACATGTCTGGCTACCCAGATCGGCAAAACAGTAGAGGCATACGTAGACGACGTAGTCGTCAGAACCAAACACGTTGAAACTCTAGTAGACGACTTGAGGGTCACATTCGACAACCTCCGAGCATATGACATCAAGCTGAATCCGGAAAAATGCGTTTTCGGCGTACCAGCCGGAAAGCTCTTGGGCTTCATTGTATCCGGTAGAGGAATTGAAGCAAATCCGGCCAAAATCTGAGCCCTATCACAGTTGGATATTCCAAAAAACCTCAAACAGATCCAGAAATTGACTGGATGCATGGCGGCTCTCAGCCGCTTTATCTCCCGCCTAGGAGAAAAGGCATTGCCCCTCTATCGCCTCCTCAGGCACACCGAACACTTCGAGTGGACGGATGTTGCCACCGCTGGACTCAAAGAAATAAAGGCCATATTGGCAACAAATCCGGTCCTGGCTGCGCCCAACCTGGGCGAACCTATGTTGTTATACATCGTGGCAACACATCAAGTAGTAAGCGCGGTGCTCGTCGTAGAACGAGAGACAGAAGGGCATAAATTCCCTCTTCAAAAACCAGTGTACTACGTATCCACTGTTTTAACCCCCTGCAAGTCCCGTTACCCGCACTATCAAAAGATAGCGTATGCGGTGTTCATGGCATCCCAGAAGCTCCGACACTACTTTCAAGAGTGTTCGATAACAGTGGCCTCCGAAGTACCCCCTAAATGACATTATAAATAACCGCGACGCAACGGGCAGGATTGCAAAATGGGCCATCGAGCTCTTACCATTCGACATAACTTACAAACCCCGGCGAGCTATAAAGTCGCAAGTTTTGGCTGACTTTGTCGCTGAGTGGACTGAAGCCGAACTCCCTAAAGAGTACGGCACATACTCCAATTGGATTATGCATTTAGACGGCTCCAAAATATTGGCCGGATTGGGGGCTGGCATCGTACTAATGTCCCCGACTGGGGACAGAGTCCAATACGTACTTCAGATAATGTACACGGACTCCAACAACGTAGCCGAATACGAGGCCCTCTTACATGACCTCCGGATGGCAATCTCCATGGGCATCCAACGCCTAGAGGTGCGCGGGGACTCAAACCTCGCAATATCCCAAGTAAATGGAGACTTTGACGCCAAGGATCCAAAAATGGCAGCCTATCGCAACGCCGTCCTTAAAATGTCAGCTCGGTTCGAAGGACTTGAATTCCACCACGTAGCCAGAGATAATAACCAAGCGGCCGACGTATTGGCACGCATCGGCGCAAAACGTGACGCTGTCCCTCCAAATATCTTCCTAGAACGGCTGTTCAAGCCATCCGTACTATGGGAAGAGGAGTCCGGAAATAACAAACCGGAGGCAGCCGCAGAGCAATCTGACATAATCGGCGATCCAGCCGACGAAACAACACCCTCAGCTCATGACATAATGGCAGTAATCGCCCCATGGACAGAGTCGTTCCTAGCCTACTTGCTTAGGCAGGAACTCCCCGAAGACCATAATGAGGCCCGCTGCGTAGTCCGGCGATCTAAAGCCTACAAGGTCCATGAGGGAGAACTCTATAAGAAAAGCACAACCGGAGTCCTTCAAAGGTGTATCTCCGAAGAGGAAGGGCGAGACCTTCTGGCTGAAATTCACGCCGGACTAGGCGGACACCACCCGCAGCCTGGGCCCTTGTAGGAAAGGCATTCCGTACAGGATTTTATTGGCCGACGGCCCAGGCAGATGCTAAGGACTTAGTCCAAAGATGCGTCGGTTGTCAGCTCTTTGCTAATCAGAGCCACATACCGCCCATGGTCCTCAAAACTATACCCATTACCTGGTCGTTCGCGGTCTGGGGGCTTGACATGGTTGGACCACTTAAAGGGGGAACCCACAAGCGAAGGTACCTATTGGTCATGGTGGATAAATTCACCAAATGGATAGAGGCCAAGCCAGTTAAAACGGCAGAGTCCGGACCAGTGATAGACTTTATATCCGGGGTAGTACACCATTATGGTGTCCCCCACAGCATCATCACCGATAACGACACGAATTTCACGGCCGATGAGGTTAAATAATGGTGCAAAAATAGGGGCATCAAGCTCGATTACGCTTCAGTCTATCATCCTCAAACCAACGGTCAAGTAGAATGAGCAAATGGTCTAATAATGAGCGGCATCAAACCCAGACTAGTGCGGTACCTTACGAAATCTGACACGCACTGGGTAGAGGAGCTCGACTCCGTACTCTGGGGGCTACGGACAACGCCTAACCGTACTACCGGATTCACACCATTTTTTATGCTATACGGCGCAGAAGCAGTTTTGCCCTGCGACATAATTCATGACTCACCTCGAGTGCGCATGTACGAAGAAAGAGAAGCCGAGTTGGATCGGCAGGACAGCTTGGACGCATTGGAGGAAGAACGCGACGTCGCCAAGGCTCGTTCCGCATTCTATCAGCAGCAGGCTCGAAGATACCAAAGCAGAGAAGTACGGGCCAAGACTTACAACGTTGGCGAACTGGTTCTACGCCTGCCGGACAAGAAAAAGGACAAGCTCAAGCCCAAATGGGAAGGCCCCTTCATCATCGATAAAGTCTTGACCGGCGGAGCGTACCATCTATGAAATACGTCAGATAACCGACTTGAGCCGAACCCATGGAACGCAGCCCGCCTCCGAAGATTCTATGCCTAGCGCCGGACTAAGAGTTTGTCCCTTTCCCCCCATCCAATTTTTTTTTATTTCAGCTGCCTTTTGTTTATCTTTTTCTTCTCAACCCTATTCATCAAAGCCTTAAAAGGCCTACTTGCGCATCGTTCGCACGCAATTGATGTGCTATCCGCACTCAATATACCTGGGGGCTTCTTTACCAGAAGCTTAATTATAAGGGCCTCATGCCCAGCACATGTGTCAAGCCTCCATATGTACCTTTTATTCACCATTATATGCATCGATATGACTTAAGTTTTGGCCAAGCTGGGTTGCCTGGCTCCTGTGCTTACCCCTACGTTCCCGATTGTTCGGCTAGGAGGTAAAGGGAGCACCTCTGCGATTGTTACTGCCGGGTCAGCCGGATGTGTACCTCAGACTGGGTGAAGCCGAAAGCTAGCGTTCTTAAGGGAATATTCGGTCGGTGACTTAAAAGATGATTTTTTATCTACTTATTTATCTGCCCCCAGATGTTTTTCTGCTTTTTTCGCAGTCCGGACATGCACTTTAGGGCATGCCATCCCCAGAGGAAAGGAACCCTTAACGGAACTATTCTCCCTGGAAGATGTTTCTTACTACCCATGTAATATAACATAACTAGTTGGGCGCTTGTCTGATAAAGCACTAATGACCCCTACGCCTGGTCTCCATGCATACCCTGGTTGTTTCATAACCGAGAAGGTATTCGGACACACTCCGAACTCTAGGGTCCCGAGGTCGAAGCGAAAAGGTTGGCAAAGACAAACGATCTACAATCCGGCTAGAAGGCATTTAACATGTCATTTTATAATACATTGTCAAATCGACTGATTGTATTCTTCCTCAATCCCGTCTAACAGGTTGTCTAATTTACAGTCCTATTGGGAAAATTTAGCGGCCAACTCTACTTGGCCGTATACTAAACTCACAGGGATCTCCTTCCCATCGGGCCCCACAGGTCCAACTTCGGCCATGTGGTTGGGATCCGCCTTCTTGTACTGCGTCTTTACCATGGCCCAGGCCTCCCTGGCACCTTGGCGGCAGGCCGAAATCTTCCATAAATGGAAGCGCTGCCGCACTCCCTGAAGCTTCTCCGCAAGCTCCCCAAGACCCTCGGGTAAGGAGAAGGCTGGCCATAAAGCCTGGATGACGCCGCTCATTGCCTGCCGAACTCGTTCGATCAGTTGCAACAATTTGGGAAGTTGGTCACCCATTGATACGGGCATCTCCTCCGCAGGGCGACCTGTGAGCATACCTGCAGACATATTCTGCTAAATTGACTTCCTCGCCGAACTCTTCTTTTCAAAGGAGTTCGCTCAAGCACTCACTATAGATGTCGCGACGAAGCCGCTGATTCTCCTTAACGGAGCCCGACAGCTCGGCCCGAACGCCTTTCAGCTCTTCTCCAAGCTGGGCATGGGAATCCTGTAGCTTATTCCTTTCATACTACACCTTATGCAGCACCCTCTCGCCGGCCTTTAGTTGGCGCAGAAGTTCTTGCCTGTCCGGATCTTGTCCGGCAGCACCTGCAACGTCATTTTTTAGACTTGCGCAAAGGCCAAACGCTACTTATCTTTCTAAAAATAATGCGTTACCAGGAGAGGTCCATGTGTTTCCTCCTGCGCCAGAGAGTGCGGCCTCAAGTTGGGCCTTGCACTCTTGCAGCTCCTGAGACAGTTGGGTATTCTTCTCGGTAAGATCCTACGTTTCATATGATCCTTCAATCAGTTAATATAACTACTTTAATTCTCGGGGGCTACTGTCATATACAACTATTAAATTCTCTTACCCGTATGTCTTTTACATACTGCTCCGTGGCTCTGGTAAAAGCATCTTGAGCAGCACGAAGGTGCGCGTCCCCCGCGTTAAAGGCATTCAACGCCTCGAGGGAGAAGCACGCGTCACGAAATACTGTCCGACGGCGCCTGTGATTCAGGGTAATCTCCACCTCAGACTTGGTGGCGGACAGTCTGTCGGCATCCTCCGTCGGAGGAACGTCCGGCTCGCGCCTTGCGCTCGCCTCCCCCTCCAGACCAGGTGCTGGAGCCTGGCTGGTAGAGGTTGGATTGGCAACCTCCACGCCCGCAGTCCGGCGGACGCTTTTTTCCCTACAAAAGTCATGAGCACTCAAACGCTTCCTAGGAACGTTGCTCTAAAATATGAATTGTGAGCTACACCTTTGCGGCGACGTTTCAGTCCGCGCCGCGCTCCTCTTCCGCCTACTGGTCCGGACTGGCCTTTGTTGGCCAGTCACTGCGGGCTCGGCTTCTCGCCCTAGGGGCGCCTCCTGCACAGCGCCATCGTATACGGTGGTCAGAAATAAGCAAGGAAGGAATGATGGTGTCAGGACTTCGGTCGCAATCACCTGGGAAGCCGGATATAGTCCAGGATAGTCGGCCGTGATGGCGACTAAAGCATTGTCCATGCTGAGCTGGTGGAACACCCCGTCGATTAGCTCCACCATTATGTCCGGATCCTCTTCGGAGGCCGGATCCCGGGATCTCTCTGGATCCTCGGGTTGTGGAGCTGGACTTAGCATGTCCTCCATGATCCGGCGTAGCTCCTGCGTCGAAAGAAGAACACAATATAAGAAACTTAAGTTTCAAAAAGCATGGGTCGGGCACGCACAGTGTTCGCTTACCCAAGGCCGGGGATTATTCATGGAGAACCCATTTAACGGGTTCATCCGAAGGAAATCCTCCTTCTCCCCCTTATACAGGCCGGACAGGATCGTCACCAGATCTTCGACCGAATCCGGCCCTTTGCGGCCATGACGGGTGGCATCGTCCTCCCCGTTGAAATCCCACATGGGGTGGCCCCTATATTGTAGTGGCTGCACCCCCCGCATAATGCATGTCGCCATGACTCCAATCATGGTCAACCCGGCATGGGCCAGTAACCTTATTCGGCCCATCAAATAATGGACGCTCTTGTCTTCCTCCAGTTGGGGGCTCCGCGGACGCCAACTAAGGTGTTTCTTCAGAGGAGCATTACTGAACTCCGGGAGGCCGATCCGAACAGGGTCCGGCAGCGGAGCATCTTCTATATAAAACCATTCCGAAGGCCAGTCTTCGGACGCCTTCTTAGGGGTTCCGGATGGATATCCGGTCCCGCCAATGCGCCATATTTCGGCGCCGCCCACTTGATATATGGACCCCTCGTGAGAACGGGGTACAAGGCATAACAACCTCTTCCATAGCGCGAAATGGGGCTCGACGCCCAGGAATAGCTCGCAAAGAGCTACGTAACCCGCAATATGCAGGATTGAGGCGGGCGTGAGGTGATGAAGCTGGAGTCCGTAGAACTCCAGGAGCCTGCGGAGGAATGGATGTACAGGAAATCCGAGCCCCCTTATCAGATAGGGGATGAAGCATACCCGCTCCCCTTTATTGGGACTTGGGGTAACCTCCGCTTGCTTCCCACCTTTGTAGGTGGCCAGCCCGGCTCGAACCGGAACCATAAAGGCCGGAGGGAGATATCCCCCCGCTTGGAGCTTCACCAGCTTGTTGTGCGGAACAGAGCATCTCCTCCAATCTCCTGGCAAAGAGCTGGGAGCGCGAGAAGAGGAGCCGCGTTGACGGTCCATGATGGAATGGATTCTTGGTCGAAAGCGCTCCGATGAGTATTTGCGGGAGGAAGATGGTGATTTGGATCTGGATTCTTGCCTCCCTTATAGGCAGATTATTCGCACAACTAGGGGGTAAAACATAAAAGACACCCTGGCTTTTCACATTCACGCGACGCATGGAAGAAGGCCATTATTGGGTGTGGAAGCCGAAACGCGGAACATTGATGAGGAAGCCGGACACTGTTCGGCAGGTACGTAGAACTTGAAGGAGAACCCGCCTTGCAACGCCGAAGACTACACACATGCTGGACTTATCGTCATTGAAGCCTGGTTCGGGGGCTACTAAGGGAGTCCAGGATTAGGGGGGTGTCCGGATAGCCGGACTACCATCATCAGCCGAACTATCATCGGCCGGACTATCATCATCGACCGGACACCAAGACTATGAAGATACAAGATTGAAGACTTCGTCCCGTGTCCGGATGGGACTTTCCTTGGCGTGGAAGGCAAGCTTGGCGATACGGATACGTAGATCTCCTACCATTGTAACCGACTCTATGTAACCCTAGCCCTCTCCGGTGTCTATATAAACCGGATGGCTCTAGTCCGTACAACAACAACAACTACAATCATACCATAGGCTAGCTTCTAGGGTTTAGCCTCTCCGATCTCGTGGTAGATCAACTCTTGTAATACCCACATCATCAATATCAATCAAGCAGGATGTAGGGTTTTACCTCCATCAAGAGGGCCCGAACCTGGGTAAAACATCGTGTCCCTTGCCTCCTGTTACCATTGATCCTAAGACACACTGCTCGGGACCCCCTACCCGAGATCGGCCGGTTTTGACACCGACATCATATTTTTAAAATTAGGGATATAAACGTTTATGCTTTCTGTTTTCAATATCGATCATATGTTTCTGGACCTAATGATAAAAGAAATCAACTCGCATAGATGCTCAAAAATCAAACTAGTATCCTCTTGTTTATCTCAGTTATTTGCCATGAAATTCTGTCTTTTAGAAGCAACATGCGTCGACTGCAAACCTGCAACTGCTGCAACTGCGCCTCTCCGAAGGACGTCCGTGCACCCCACAGGAAACGAACCGGCATCAAGAGGTTGTGAAAACCATACGTCCGTGCGAACGCGTTAATAAAAACATTTGGAATGTTGTGATAATGACTTAAGGTCAGCAACGAACCTCCAATCACTTTTTAGATGTCGGCTTCCCATTATCATTACCATATTGAACAAAACTCATGCATCCGAAGAATTCGTCAAAGCAATAGATTACAGAGTTTAAAGGTGCGCACCGTGGCTTCACTCCCCTGTCCCTCGGAGTGGCCGTGTCTTGCAAAAACAACCAGGAGAACACAAAAACAACTAGGAGAACAACCGTGCACCAACTGTTTAAAGACCGTGCGTCTGTCAATGAACACGTCACTGAGAACATTTAGAATACAGAGGCCTTTCCTTGTGTCTCATTCTTATCATTACATGACGATGCGCACCGTGGCTTCACGTCCCTGTCCCTCCGAGAGACCGTGTTAGAGAAAAGTACTTCAGAAAACAGAAGCATGGTCGTGCGTCATGGGCGTGCCTTATTTGCATGTAAGTCCGTGCGTGTTGGTGATGTCCGTGCTTGCCTCTATGCTCATAATAAGCCAATAGTCTTGTCTTTGCCGCTGTACACTAGCCCCATGTCAGTGAGCAGGCGCGTATTATAAGTGTCTATTTTGTTTTCTGCCAACCCAGACTGCCCCCTCCCGCTCACCCGCTGTAAAGTTCATTGTCCCTTCTCCCTCGATTCTCCCTCTAGATCTAGGGTTAGCCCATTTTATCTTAGTTTCTATGTGAATTTTTTGCTACGATCTGTTTTCCTCTCTGTTGGTTTCGTCTCTCCGTGTTTGAATGCGACGCATCTACGCTGTTATGCTAGGAATTGCATGGAAAATCGTTGTGATCTAACCCAAATCCACGCAGTACGAGGCCGAACCTGTACACGACCCGTGCTTCTTAGGGATAGGTTGGTTGGGAGTCGGTGTTTGTGCTCGAGAATGCTACGAGCTATAGCGACCTACGACGTCCAAGTCCGAGGTGAACGATGAACTTCGCCGAGGGAGGTTGCTAGTTTAAATTGAAGCCTGTAAGGTCTTGCAAACAACGGCGGTGGCCAGAAGTCCGAGGGAGTGGCCAGACGTTGAGCTCTATTGCGTAACCGGCCACATTGTGCTGGAGATCGGCGTTTGGGGGGCTGTTGACTGGGAGTCGGCGTCTGTGCTTGATGATAGCGTTTGGGGTCCTGTACGCTGGAGGCAAGGTTAACATTGATGGATCATCCGTTTCAAATACAATCTAGCCACACATGTTCTGATGGTCGGGTGTCGGCGACGGTGGCGTATGGTTGCGGATGACGATGTTGCTGGGTGCGGCTCTGACGAATTTACATATAATTTCAATGTTACAAACACTCCTTTGAGCCGCCTATTGATAGACTATTGTTTCTCCTCTTTGCCTCTCTTGTCTTGAAATATACATTTGCTGAAGCTGCTTTTAAAAACAAGAAGCAGAAATCCTTTCACTGATTGACATTGACAACCAAGATTGTGAACTGCTCTAAAAATAGTCAATACTGAATTGTGATGAATTAAGCAACCATTTTTGGAAAATAAAATACTAATTTAATTAATTTCATATTTCCTCTGTTATTACATATGCCATATCTACTATTCACCTTCTAATCAAAAGTTGTGCACATGTCTATTTAGGAAATTGCTTGTGAAAGACTATTTATGTAAAAATGCCGGTTTAGACGAATAGTTTTTCAAGATAATAAAATTTTCCTTGTCTTGAGAATTTCATATAACCGTTGTGTTGCAACGTATTCCAGGGGAAACCATGTGCTGTGATATATGTACCAATTTCGGTTGCCCTGGATTGGAGTCGGGTGTTCTTTACAGCGCGATAACAGTGCAACTTCCTCGATGCCTCAAGACATGCCTAGTAAGGAGAAATGTTTCCCACCCCGTGTTTCACATCAGTTACTACCATATTGTTCACAGCGCGATAACAGTGCATCTTACTAGTTTATCTTTCTGATTGAGGAAATAGAAGTTTCTACTATATTGTTGGAATGGAATGCCTACATTTAAGAATTTAATGACATGTTTTCAATTTTTTTATGTACCTTGTTTTATCCAAATAGCAACCTGTTGAAAACAGTTGGTACATATCTGATAAGTGCTGTCTGTCTTGGTTATACATGTCGGTATTCAAGGATTCCTTCTTTCCGGTTTGAAGATTTTTTTTTCCTTGCGCAGTATGTGCCATGCTATTGCAGGCAGCAAGTCACTTCTTCAATCTATCAGTGGAAAGAGCAAGCATTTCAAGAAGAAGGAAAACAAAGGAATCCAGTACTGATCACCAACGACGATCTTTCATATGAGGTCTGCATCACCGATGAACACAACCGGTCAAAAATTCATGGACCTGGCTGGGAAAAGTTAATTAGTGACTATGATCTTCATTATCGAGATCTAGTCATTATAAACCTGGATACTGGGAGTCTGTCCATTGAGATAGATCTGAGACTCAGTGATTCTCGAGGAAGTCACAGGCCCCTTCCCAAACCATCACTAGGTAAGTGCACCAACTTTCATCCTGTTTTATCAACTATGTTTATTAGCATACTTTGGTGCTCCTACCCCTGTCCAGTAAATGAATGTCATACTTACAGTCAAAGTTATTTCGAAAACGTTTTATGCAATTCTGTTGATTATCATCCCAACTTGATCACATGCATTGAATTTAACCATTCCTTTTAAACTTAAATACCGAGTCCATCTGTTTAAACAAATTTGTTTGAAAATGAGTTATTTTTTTCCATGCAGCTCTTGATTTTCTAAATGACTGGGAAAGGGAGTACATTGAGAAAACAATGTTTGGTCGAGGCGTAAACCTCTCATACAGACAATTTGGATAGAGAATATACTATGTGTTTGAGTCTGGCGACTTCCCCACCATACCCTTTGTGCAGCGTCTAAACATCACCAATGTCATAAATGGTCGCCTGGTTAGTCATTGAATATTTGTTTTGATCCACTGCCATGGTTTTGTTTGCTATCTTCGATGTTTTATGTCCTTGTACATTGATTTTATCTAGTAATATCGGTACAATCTGCAGAGAATCCCGTCTGCCGTTGTGAGGCTTCTAAAGATGAACCTGGGATATCTACCTCAAAACGGTGGAATCATCCTAACAGAGATGTATGACGCAATAGACACGAGCACAATGTACTCCATACAAACCGACGGCAGAATGGAGGTGACAGGTTTTTCATATTTTGCCCGGGAAGCTCAGCTAAGTGTTGGTTCAATTGCCCTTGTCACAATTGAAAAGCGGTGGCCAACACTGGGAAACATGAAATTGCTGCGGATGATAATCAACGACCTTTCCTGATAGAGCACTGCCTGTGGCTATACTTCCTAGTTCAGTAATTTATGTCTGTTTTTTGAACAGGTTGTACACACCAGTTTTGTTATTTACTTATGACATGGTATGTAACTGAGCATATAATTATGTTAAAGAGGACGGTGGTGAAAATTTCCTGTCAAAGAAGGTGAAACACTTACAGTAATAATGGAGAATGATAAAAGGAGTCACTGACTATTAATAAAAGGATTCACTGACTAATAATGGAGAATGTATGGCTGTGGTGAAGTGTGTTTCAGAATAGTTTAGTGACGTTGCTAGCTCCCCACGTCAGTAGTATACATAATTTTCACTATGGTGCTCCACATAATATTGTCATGCCAAGTAGTTTGTTGCGATGAGCTCAAGCATACACCTCCTAAAAACCTAGCGCCTTCCCCTATGGCTCAGTCACCTTAAGCATCCATGCCTTTACAAACTATCAGTTAAAACACTTGACAGAACACGGGCACAAATTGACGTCCATGCAATCACATAGCTTCATGTTCGTGCCTGACGTAGCATCGTACCTGTGCCTCTAGTTGTGCTTCTCGCTGTATAAGTGTGTTTCCCAGCTGCATGCCCACGCCCCTCGTTTCTTCTCATGCCCATCTCGTACTTGCAACTATTTCAGACATGACCGTGCCTGTTCCGTCTGCACATTCATGCCTCTAACAGTTAATTGAAAAACATTCTGGAAAACAGTAACGGGCGCCTATTGTCAATCTTCACATCACGTACATTCGACGTTCATTCCTTTGTCACAGAATAACACATAAGTTTAAAATGATTCTTGCTACACTTGTAAAACCCGGAATGCCCTGGATAAATGTCAAATATCACCTTGCGGTAAAACCATGGAGACCGGTGCTTCCCAGAAACACATCTGTGGCTTTTTGCGCATGTAGTTGAGTGCACGGCTATTTGTTCGTGCCCATGACTCACGTAGCACCATAGCAACGAATTGACATCTGTGTAATCACGTAACTTCATCTCCGTGCGTCACATAGCACCGTATGTCTGCCTCTATCTGCGCATCTTGTTGTATAGGTGCTTCTTGCAGCTGCATGTCCACGCCCCTCGTTGCTTCTCGTTCTTTCTGCCCATCTCGTTGCGTCAGTTGCAACACAGACACGCAACAGTGCCTCTGATAAAGCACATTACTTATACAACGAGAGTGTAAAAAGTTAACATTTGACGGCAAACTGAATGTATCACTGAAAACAATTGCCACGACCAGTGAATGTACCATGCCCGTGTGTCTGAGAGTTAAACCAGCCACTTCAAGCATGCTTTTCTTGGTCAGAGACTTGCGCACAAGATAAACTATAAAAGTTAACATTAGACAGCAAACTACGCAAAACAACGATCATCTCCCCAACTTGCTGGAGATTCGCCGGTTGTTAAAATCATAACTGCTGATTTTATTTTAATTTTTTATAAAGAAAAACCACGATCAAAAACCCAGGATGTGCACAACCGCACCGTCAGGGAGACGAAACCACGATCCACAACCCACGATGTGCACAACCGCATCGACAGTGAGATCGTGCACTCCTTTGCCGCTTCCCCGCCCTTAAATTTAGACTTCCGCTGCGGACTTGTCTTCCACAAACAACAAAAATCGCCATTGCGCTCCCACTCACTGTTCCCCATGAAATACCAGGTTGCAGGAGGACGAACTGCTCCAGGCCATGGGATTCACCAAGGAATGTAAGGTGCGGGCCCACGGCAACACCAAGTTGCAAGTGATCCACACCAACGAGTTGCACAAGGCGGCCACCATCATCGAGCAGTACGAGCGACACCTCGAATTCGAGCGCCACAAGATCGTCGGAGTTGATGTGGAGTACACCAACGACATTGGCCAAGATCAGAAACCAGCCCTCGTCCAACCCTCCGCCGGCAAGGATCATCCGGTGCTGCTCTTTCAACTGAGCACCGCCGACAAGAACTGCACTAGGTTTGACAACTTCCTCGCTGACCCCAGGTACATGTTTGCTGGCTTCTCCATCGACGGCGACATAGAGATGCTCGGCCGCGTCGGACTGGAGATCGCCCACTTCATCGACATCCAGAAGGAATGGAGGGTGCCTACAGCTACCAAGCCCCTGGACTCGCTTGGCGATGTCTCAGGCATCCTTGTCCACGACTACTACAAGGACATGAAGAAGAAGATCACCAACGCAGAGCACCAACACTGGGCGCACATGGCCCTGACCATGAGGCACATCGAGTACGCGGTAAAAGATGCTTACACTGCATACGAGATATGGAGCCACCTCACCACTATCCAGGAAGGGCTTCGCCGGGCAAAACTCAAGAAGGAGCAGTACAAGAAGCGCGCAAGGTCCTGGGACGACTACGACTACTGAAGCAGGTGGTCCCGGCAGAGAAAAGTATCTAAAAGATTGCTCATGCCATTCTAGATTTCTCGTTACATTTGCTTTCTCTCAAGACTACCGTTTGCTTGTTCTAAATTTAGATTTGCTTGTGTCGCAGTTAACCTTGTAGTTTGCTTCCAGTTTACATATGTTGTGAACAAGTTTATTTCCAATGTAATGTTTGAGTTTTCTTTTATTAGAATATATTGGGTGAACTAGAAAATATAAACACAGTACAGATGCTACACGATTAGCGTAACGCACATGCACTAGTAACCTTGTGGATGCAGCGTTGAAATGCAAGGACAACAACTACAAAATGCTACTAAAAGCAATGCACAATGTTCTAACAAACCACACGCAATATTAAAAATAGTTCTAATGCAACACTTTTGAAAAACATTTTGAATACAGAGGTAGTTAGGTGATTATTCTCCTTGCAAAACATTGCTTACGTCCGTGACTCTCAAAGAAGAACACTACAGAGGCACGGTTGTCCTTCGATAACACCAACTACTTAAAACACCCACGGAGGCACTTCTGTGCCTCCACTCCTATGGGGACCGTGCGTAAATTCGCTTCAGGTCCGTTAATGAGGCCGAATGACTTTGAAGACACATCGAACTCATAGGCCATGGCCCCCGCAATGAAAACGTGCCAATGAAAGCTTCTTGAAAACAGAGGCACACCTTCACGTGCTTGCATCATGATCCTTCGCGTCCGTACCCCCTTAGAATCACGTCTGTGCCTTACGGCCAACTTCCGACGTATCGGGTCTATGAAGATTTGCATCCTACACCTCCGTGCCTCGACAAGTACGACGACCGTGCTTGTAACTGTGAAGCGTATAGGACAACTTAGGGACGACCTTGCAACTATTTCAGACATAATCGTGCCTGTTCCGTCAACACATTCATGCCTCTCAAATTTAACTGAAAAACATTCCGGAAAAACAGTAATGGACACCTATTGTCAATCCTCACGTCACGTACATTCGACATACATTCCTTCGTCACACAAGTAATAGTCGTGCCTCTGCCACAGAACATATATTTGAAAAACGATTCTTCCTGCACTTGTACAACCCGGAAAGCCCTGGATAAATGTCGAATCCCACCTTGCCGTAAAACCACAGAGGCCGGTGCTTCTCAGAAACACATATGTGGTTTTTTGCGTATGTAGTTGAGTGCATGGCTATCTGTTCGTGCCCGTGCCTCACGTCGCACCATACCACGAATTAGCATCCGTACAATCACGTAGCTTCATCTCCGTGCCTCACGTAGCATCGTATCTGTGCCTCTTGTTGCGCCTCTCATTGTATGAGTGCTTCTTGCAGCTGCATGTCCACGTCTCTCGTTGCTTCTCATTATTTATGTCCATCTGGTAGCGTCTGTTGCAACACGGACACACAACAGTGCCTCTGAAGAAACACAACACTGCTCCTCCCAGCGAATGTATGAGGAAAACATTTGCCACTCCTTATGAATGTACCATGCCTGTGTGTCTGAGAGTTAAACCAGCCACTTCAAGCATGCTTCTCTTGGTCAGAGACTTGTGCCTCTACATACTGCCCCTGCATGCCTCACTAGATAAATTGTAAAAGTTAACATTTGACAGCAAACCACGCAAGAGGGCTATCAACGCCACGACTTGCTGGAGATACGACGGTTGTTAAAAACATAACTGCTGATTTTATTTTAATTTCTTATATAGAAAAACCACGATCAAAAACCCAGGATGTGCACAACCGCACCGTAAGGGAGACGAAACCACGATCCAGAACCCACGATGTGCACAACCGCATCGACAATGAGATCGTGCACTCCTTTGCCGCTTCCCCGCCCTTAAATTTACACTTCCGCTGTGGACTTGTCTCCCACAAACAATAGAAATCGCCATTGCGCTCCCACTCACTGTTCCCCACGAAATACCAGGTTGCAGGAGGACGAACTGCTCCAGGCCATGGGATTCACCAAGGAATTCGAGGTGCAGGCCCACGACAACACCAAGTTGCAAGTGATCCACACCAACGAGTTGCACAAGGCGGCCACCATCATCGAGGAGTACGAGCAACACCTCGAATTGGAGCGCCACAAGATCGTCGGAGTTGATGTGGAGTACACCAACGACATTGGTGAAGATCAGAAACCAGCCCTCGTCCAGCTCTCCGTCGGCAAGGATCATCTAGTGCTGCTCTTTCAACTAAGCGCCGCCGACAAGAACTGCACCAGGTTCGACAACTTCCTCGCCGACCCCAGGTACACGTTTGTTGGCTTCTCCATCGATGGCGACATAGAGATGCTCGGCCGCGTCGGATTGGAGATCGCCCACTTCGTCGACATCCAAAAAGAATGGAGGGTGCCTACAGCTACCAAGCCTCTGGACTCCCTTGGGGACGTCTCGGGCATCCTTGTCCACGACGTAGGGCTCACCAACGCAGAGAAGCAGTGCTGGGCGTGCATGCCCCTGTTCATGAGGCACATCGGGTACGCGGCAAAGGACGCTTATGCTGTGTACGAGATATGGAGCCGCCTCACCATCATCCAGGAAGGGCTTCATCGAGCAAAACTGGACAAGAAGCAGACCAGGAAGCGCGCTAGGTCCTGTGCCGACTACAACTACTGAAGCAGGTGGTCCCGACCAAAAAAAGTATCTAGAACATTGCTCACGCCATTCTCGATTTCTCATTAGATTTGCTTTCTCTCAAGACTGTCGTTTTCTTGTTACAAATTTAGGTTTGCTTGTGTCATAGTTAACCTTGTAGTTTGCTTGCAGCGTACATGTCTTTTGCACAAGTTTATTTCCAGTGCACCACATAGGCACTTATGTGCCTATGTGCCTCTCATACCAAGGAGACCGTGCGTAACTTGGCTTCAAGCAGTTTTACGCAACATTCTAGACGCCAGCCAAAAGATTCACCTTCTCTCTAATAAGTTCATTAACGAGGTCTAATGCCTTCGAAAACACATGCAGCTCATAGTCCATGCCCCCCGCAATGAAAACGTGTGAATGACAGCTTCTTTAAAGCAGAGGCACACCTTCACATCCTTGCATCACGATCATTTTGCGTCCGTACCTCCATTAGAATCACGTCCGTGCCTCCAGTTCGTTACGTGCGTGCCTCTACGTCGGGTAAACCCGTACCCCTGTCCGTGTTCTCAGAAGCACATATGTGGCTTTTTTGGGCATGTTGTTGAATGCCTCTATAGAATCTAACCATGTTGAAACCATATTCAAATCTAACCACACTGAAATCTCTAGAATAAAATATGTGCCCCAGTTGAGACGTTTATTTTGTACTAAACTGCAGTCTATAATAAAACAATACAGTGTAATAAAACATACGCCTTCCGACAAAAATATTGTACTGGAAACTGCAATTTGTAATAAAACATACACCTTCCGTCACAAATTAATTGGCTCAACATTGCACTAACCAGTACAATGTGAATTGTTCTGCCTGGTATGAAGTTATTGCAAAGTTGACACATTTCTTTTTGGATGGGGCAGTACTACTACTTAAGAACAAAACACGACTGCTTGACATGGAAACGAAACTGTCTCCATTTTGACATCGACGATTGCTTGACATGGAAAGCATAAAAACCATGGAAAAGCAAACATCTACCAACAAAACTACACTACTCCCCGCCGTCGGAGATGTCCACTATCTCCATTCTGACATCGACGTCGTTGGCCTCCGCCTCCTGCTCCGCATCCAGCTCGTCAAAGAGAGCATCGGTCTTCGCCTGTTCTTCCTGCCGATTGGACTCCACATACGCCTCATCTTGGATGGACTCCAGGATAGCGGTCTACTCCGCCATCAAGGCCGACTCACCGAGATAGAACTCCGCCTCGTCTTCCTCGTCCACGCCTTCCTCATCGTCCTCGTCATCCTTGTCATCCATGCCTTCCTCGTCGTCCTCCTCATCCTCGTCGTCCTCCTCATCCTCGTCCACGCCTTCCTCGTCCACGCCTTCCTCGTCATCCTCGTCCACGCCTTCCTCGTCATCCTCCTCATCCTCGTCGTCCTCCTCATCCTCATCCACGCCTTCCTCGTCATCCTCATCCACACCTTCCTCGTCATCCTCCTTCAT
>NC_041389.1:103885141-103899719 GCF_002162155.2 Triticum dicoccoides | reverse complement strand
CCCCAACTGGATCACCCCCTCCTCTTCCTCCATGACATCTTCCCCCACTGAATCAACTCCCTGCATGAGCTCCGACGCACGCCCCTCCACTTCCCCCACCTCCCCAATCTCCTCCGGCCCCGGTGAGTCCGGAGACATGCCCGTTGCGATCCGAGTGGCACGCCTCGAACGGATGTCCTCCTGCAACTGAAAGCGGCGCTCGGGAGTAAGCATCGCGTAAGTAGTTATCTTGTGCCGAACCATGGTGGGGAACGTCACAAACGAAAAGAGGAAGATGGATGATTTCCTAGGATTGCCGACGAAAGAGGGAGAAGCAGGATTATGTCTAGTGGTGGCGGACGCCGCTCGGCTTAAATAACTGCTCCTTGACCTCGAGTGAGGAGCCGGAACGCTGACACGCGGCATTCACTTCCCCGACGGATGAGGCGGCCATCGGTCCTTTTGGATTCCCCAACGTCGACATGTGGCGTTCACTCTATTAAATACTACCTCCACCTCCTGTAGAGCGGCGTCACTAGAGGAAATGCCCGTCGGACCCTTGGGTTTCCGGAGCGGCGTCCAGCCGGCGTTCACACGACGCCCATCGAACGGTGGGTTTTCTGCAATCAACACACGAATGTGACACTGAGTAACGCATCAGCGTGCCTGTCCTGGCTTCATAGTTGTGCCTTTCAGTGCGAACGATTCAATAGAATCATTTGGAACACCAAGACAAACTAACATCACTCTACACAATGCCACGCCGTGCCTTCCTGGGACCCATGACTGTGCGAGGAATATACCACACCAGCGTCTCTCGAATAGGCCATTCCGTGCCTCACAGAGTAAACAGTGGGTGTTAACATCTGAACCAGTTCTGCTGGGACTCCCCAATTAAGGAAAGAACCTGACGGTGCCTTTGTGGGCTGAACGCCCGTACCTTTCCGTCTGATCGAGCCGAAAAATCATTCGGAACTCAAACACACGGGAATGTGACTCTATATTATACGGCAGCATGCCTTTTAGCGCTTCACGCCCATGCCTGTGACCCTTAACACTGGCACGAACGTCCACGCCATCGTCAGTGCATAAGTCATCGTCTGCGGCTATATTCACTTCACGCCCGTGCTTCTAATAAAAGAAGCGTGACGTAACTCAGTACAGAACCGTGGCTTTTGAAAACAAGGAACTTACGCTTTTAAACAACTCGACTCTCGAATCGGCAACTCACAAAGTAAACAGCTAGCATTAACATCTAAACCCATCATGCCTTCATTCCACGATAAACATACGAACGTGACTACGGGAAAGACGAAACCATGCCCCCATTGGATTCACGTGCGTGCCTATATTTATCAAAGAGTCAACAGAATCATTTCGAACACAAATATGGGCGAACGTGACTCCATATAAAACTACACCATGAATCTGTTGGATGCAAGCCCATGTCTGTGTCCCGAAACACTGCCAACACAGAAAAGCCACGAACGTACATGCCTTCATCAGTACGTCATTACAATACTAGATACACAAAAGTGGATGCGGACACTTCACGTCACGTGCATCATAAGTAATGGCGCCTAATTACAATGATACTCGAAACCAAAATACATTTTGTTAATCCACTGCGTAACAACACCAGACGCACACAATAGCCAGGGACGCTGCTATATACCTAGTCCCCACCGACCTTGTTGCTGGTTTGCTCCAGGCGCAGTTCATCAATCTCCTTCTTTAGCGCCTTCATATTCTCGCCATGTCGCTTCACAGCTGCGCCCGATTCCTGCAACGACCGGATGTGCTCTCCAAGGAGATTCCTCGTCTCATCCGTAATTTCTACGATCCTTGCATTCGCCTTCTCCAAATCTTCCTCTGTTTCCAGGCAAAGCTTCTTCCACGCATAGGTGATCTCTAGCAGCTGCTCGTACGTTTCTTCAGCCTTTGGAATTGAAACCAAAGCATTCATCCCGTCGACCAGGTTATTGAGAGTAACTAACAAGGACCTCACAGCACTTCCCGTCGCCGCCCCGCTCACCATTCCCTTCTCTCTCGAGCCATAGCTGCTCCCCAATTCTATAGCAGGGGACTTCTGTTCGAGACCATGACACAGACTAACCCTACTTCCAATTGACTGTAAATCAGTTTCAGCAAGACACACCAGCATCAAATTAGGAGTCAGCTGACCACAATAAATCATGTTTCACAAACTAAATCAAATGAGCCGAAAGAAAGAAAAACGAATGAAGTAGAAGCAGAAACAGGGTGAACTTACAGACGAGGAACCCTCGTGACCCGGGATCTCCTCCAGCGATAGGGCACTACCGTCCGGAGTAGTCACCTTCTGCCCAGCCATGGCGGAGATGGTCAATGAATAGAGATGAGCAAGAGGAATGGAAGGCCTAGCGGCAGACGAATCGAAGAGTAGAATGTGGCTAGGGTTTCGCGACTCCGTCCGCCTGCCTTAAATAGCCGGAGCCTGGCCTCGGGCGACGAGCCACAGCGGCAACAACAAAGGAGACGCCCGTCGGACCGTTAGGTTTCTAGAGGGACGCCACGTGGCGTTAACTCCCAAGGTACGAAGGGACGGCCGCCGAACCGTTTGGTTTCCGCGATAAACGCACAAATGTGACTCTTGGTAAAGCATAACCATGCCTCTTCGCGTTGCACGGATGTGCCTGCCGTTGCGAACGGTTCAATGGAATCATTTGGAACACGAAAACAACATAACATGACTCTTCACAATACCATGCCGTCACTTCCTGAGACCCACCACGGTGCAAAGAATACACCACAGCAGCTTCTCTCGAACAAGCCATTTCTTGCTTCACCGAGTAAATAGTGAGTGTTCACGTCTGAACCTTTTCCACTGGGTTTCCGTAATTAAAGAAACGAACGTGACTGTGGGTAAGACCAAACGGTGCCTTTCCGCTGGGTTTCCATCTGACAGAGTCAACGGAATTATTCGGAACACAAACACAGACGAGCCCGACTCTATATAATACCACACCATGCCTGTGCCTCTCCCATCTAATCAAGTCCACGCCTCTATCGAGTAATATACGAAACATCAAAAAAGAAGCGTGACTGTGATTTTGTAAACAAGGAAACAAGCTTTTCAAAACAGCGTCTCTCACATAGGCCATTCGGTGCCTTACAGAATCAACAGTAAGTGTTGGCGTCTCAACCCATTCCGCTGGGTTAAAAAAGGAACGTGATTGTGCTTAATGCAAAGCTATGCCTCTGTGGGCTGATCGGTCGTGCCTCTCCTTCTGATCGAGTCGACGGAAGCACTCGCAAAAGAAACGCTAGGGAGCGTGACTCTACATTATACGGCACTATGCCTCTTAGCGCTTAACGCCCGTGCCTCTGACCCTTAACAGTACAACGAACGTCCACGGCATTGTCGCAACTCAGTACAGAACCGTGGCTTTTAAAAAGAAGGAACTTACGCTTTTAAACAACTCGAATCTACAATCGGCCACTCACAAAGTAAATAGCTAGCGTTAACATCGAAGCCCATCCTGCTTTCATTCAATGATAAACGTACGAACGTGACTATGCGAAAGACGAAACCATGCCCCCGTGGCATTCACCTACGTGTGTGCCCCTATTTTTCTGAACGAGTCAACAGAATCATTTTGAACACAAATACAAGCGAACGGAACTCTATATAAAACCACACCATGAATTTGTGGGATGCAAGCCCTTGTCCGTGACCCAAAACACTGCAACACGCAAAGCCACGAACATACACGCCTACATCAGTACTCAAGTCATTACAGTACTACGTTCACAACCGTGGATGCAGAGACTTCACGTCCCGTGCATCATAAGTAACGGAGCCTAATTACAATGATGCTCGAAACCAAAATACATTTTGTTAACAAAGTAGCTGACAGAGAAATTTCGCAAGACAGGTTAAGAAACTCCACTCCACTGCCTGACAATACCAGATGCACAGAACAGCCAGGGACGCTGCTGTATATCTAGTCTCCACCGACCTTCCTGTTGGTTTTCTCCCGACGCAGTTCATCAATCTCCTCCTTCAGCGCCTTCATATTCTCTTCATGTCGCTTCACAGCTGTCGTCGATTCCTCCAATGGTCGGGTGTGCTCTTATAGGAGATTACTCCTCACAGTCGTAATTTGTACGATCTTGGCATTGACCTTGTCCAAATCTTCTCTTATTTCCTGGTAGAACTGCCGCCATTCGTAGGTGACCTCCAACAACTCCTTGTATGTTCTGTCAACCTTTGCTATTGAAACCAAGGCATTCATCCCATTGACTAGGTTAATGAGAGTAGCTCCATAAATCAGTATCAGCAAGACACACCCGCGTCAAATTAGGAATAAGCTAACCACAATAATCCATGTTTCACAAACTAAATCAATTAGGAGAAACATAGAAAAACAAATGAATGAAAACCACAAACAGGGTGAACTTACACACGAGGAACCCTCGTCGGCCGGGATCTCCTCCTGCGACAGGGCACGGCCGTCCGGAGTAGTTTTCTTCTGCCTAGCCATGGAGGAGACGGTCAAATGATAGAGAGGAGCAAGATAAATGGAAGACCTGGCAGCGCACAAAGGGAGGAGTAGGATGTGGCTAGGGTTTCGAGTCTCCGCTGTCCGCCTTAAATAGCCGGAGGATCACCTCGGACGACGAGCCAGAGCGGTGCCACCGGAGGAGACGCCCGTCGGACCATTGGGTTTCCGAAACATACTCTCCATCATGAGTACGCAAGTCATGGCACCACTTAACACAGAATCGTGATTCTTTGTAATTCCACACCATGCCTTTGTAGGCTGCACGCCCGTGCCTGTGACCCGAAATACTTCAACACAGAGAGCTACGAAAGTCCACGAGCTTAAGAGTACAAATCATGACCCTTCTTACTACAGAACCGAGACTACATGGACTTCAGTTCTGTGTTATCCATATTCGTGTCTCTCGAATCTGCCATGCTTTCACCTTCATGTTTTAGCACTATGACGTGCGTTCTTTGCTTCAAAAATGTGCCTGCTACATCGACGCGACTGCGTGCCTAACGTGACTCAGCCTCAGTAGACTCGACGCCCATGTGTATCCAAGTGAACGAGTAAGCGAAATCATTCGAACCAAAACTATGCACGGTTCGCAAAAACGTGCTCCCTGCGGGCTAACGAAGTGCCTTTGGTGGAAGCACAACCGTGCTCCTACTGCTAACAAGCGACATCCATGACCCTAGCCTACTCATCTACATGTTCCGACAAACGAAGTAACGCCCGTGCCTCTCCATCTGGTCGAGTCGACGGAATTATTCTGAACACAAACACAGACGAGCGTGACTCTATATAATACCACACCATGCCTATGACTCTCCATCAGATCGAGTCAATGCCTTTATCGAGTACTACACACAACAACAACAAAGAACCGTGACTGTGCTTTTGAAAACAAGGAAAGAAGCTTTCAAAAACAGCTTCAACAGTGAGCGTTCGCATCTGAACCCATTCCGCTGGGTTACCCCAACTAAAGAAACGAACGTGACTCTGGCTAATAAGAAGACTTGCCTCCGCCGGATTCACGTCCATTCCTCTCCAACAGAATGAGTGAGTGCAATCATTTCAAAATACCAAAAGCATACACCCATGGTAATGTGACTCTGACTGTGCGTAATGCAACCCTATGCCTCTGTCGTCTGATCGGTCGTGTCTCTCCGCCTGAACGAGTCGACAGAAGCATTCGAAACAAAAACACGGGCGAGTGTGCCTCTGTATAGAACATAACAATGCCTTTGTGGGACGCACGCCAGTGCCTCGGACCCGAAATATTGCCAAGAGGCATGAAAGTCCACGCGTTTATGAGTACAAGTCATGACGCTACTTAGTACAGAACCGTGGCTATACGGACTTCAGGCCAGTGTTTTGCTTGAAAAACAGGGCATCGTGATGTGTGTTCTTTGCTTGAAAACCGTGCCTTCTACATCCACACGTCTGTGCGCCTAACAAGCAAGGAACAAACCCTGACGGTGCCTTTGTGGGCTGAACTCCCGTGCCTCTCAGTCAGATCGAGTCAATGGAATTATTCGGAACACAAACACACGGGAGCATGACTCTATATTATGCGGCAGCATGCCTTTTACCGCCGCACGTCCGTGCCTATGACCCTTAACACTGCCACGAACATCCACGCCATCGTGAGTGCACAAGTCATGTCACTGCCTGGTACAGAACCGTGGATGTATTCACTTCCCGCCCATGCTTCTAGTAAAAGAAATGCCACGCAACTCAGCACAAAGCCGTGGCTTTTAAAAACAAGGAGCTTACGCTTTTAAACACCTCGACTTTCGAACCTGCCACTCGCAAAGTAAACTTTAAGCGTTAACATCTAAACTCATTCCGATTTGTTTCGATATTAAACGTACAAAACGTGACGCTCCGACAGACCCAACCATGCCCTCATGGCATTCATGTCCGTGCCTCTCCATTTGATCGAGTCGACGCAATTATTCTGAAACCAAACACAGACGAGCGTGACTCTACATAATACCACACCATGACTATGCCTCTCCACTCAATGTGCCTCACAGAATATATAGAGTCACACTGGCCCGTGTTTCACGCCCGTGACTCTACATAATACTACACTTACCGTGACGTGTGTTCTTTGCTTGAAAAACGTGACTTCTACATCGATACGACTGCGTTCCTAAAGTGGCTCAGCCTAATGGGAAAATGTGACTCAATAGACTCGACGCCCGTGCGTATCCAAGTGAAAGAATAAGCGGAATCACAGAGTATACAGAGTTACACTCGCCCGTGTTTCTGACAAAACAGTGAACAGTGGGTGTTCACTATTGAAGCTGACCGGACGTGCCTCTTCGTCTGAACGAGTTGACAGAAGCATTCGAAACAGAAAGTCAATGAGTTTAAGAGTACAAATCATGACCCTACATGGACTTCAGGTCCGTGTTATTCATATTCGTGTCTCTCGAATCGGCCATGCTTTCACCTTCATGTTTTGGCACCGTGTCGTGCGTTATTTGCTTGAAAAACATGACCTATCGTGACCCAGCCTAATGCAAAAACGTGACTCAATAGACTCGACGCCTGTGCGTATCCAAGTGAACGAGTAAGCGGAATCATTTGAACCAAAACTACCCACAGTTTGGCAAAACGTGCTCCTCGCGGGAAAACAAAGTGCCTCTGGTGGAAGCACAACCGTGCTCCAACTGCTAACAGACGACATCCATGACCTTAGCCTACTCATCTACATGTGCAAACAAACGAAACAACACGACGACGATGCAACGCATAAATGCCTTATAGATTCATGGCAGTACAAAAGGCCACATGCCCCAACGCAACGGAAAAACACGCTACCAGATCTCTGCCTACACTCCAGCAACGTTCTTGATCGGCGGCTGATGAAGTCATGTACCTAGGGTAGGGTCATGAACTTGTCCAAGGTACCCTCCCCAAGGACATCTTTTAGAAGAAGCCATCTTCCAGTCGACCAAGAGGAACTCCACTCGACGGATTAGAAGACAGTCGACGAACCTAAAGACACTCGACCATGAAGACTCACTCGACCACCAGGAGTCCAAGATCTACTCTGCATAATTAAGTAGTCTTTATGGTCATGATGACACTTTATGTAAGGCGTTACCCGTAACGCCAGACCTTAATGTACTTTCACCCTCCGCTACGTGGGCTGGCTGGGGTCCTGGCGTCCTCTATATAAGCCACCCCCTCCACTGGTAGAAGGGTTCGCACCCCTGTAACTCTCACACATATAATCTAGTCGACCGCCTCCGGGCTCCGAGACGTAGGGCTGTTACTTCTTCCGAGAAGGGCCTGAACTCATAAAACACTTGTGTGCACAACTACTCCATAGCTAGGATCTTGCCTCTCCTTAGTACCCCCTAAACTACTGTCAGACTTAGAACCATGACAGTTGGCGCCCACCGTGGGGCAGGTGTCTTAGCGACTTATTGGACAAAGTTGCAATTTTCCCGATTGCCATCATCATGGTTTCAGGTGGAGTTTTGGTTGAGGACCGCGAGATCCGTCTTGGCGCACTCACATTCGTCGCCGACGACTCTGCCTGGCTGCAGGAGGCTCCGCTCGACGTGGATGCACTCCCCGTCCGCGGGGCTACGCATTTTCGAGCATGCGTCCGCGGCGTCCTTCTGCAGCAACCGTCGACTCAGTATCGGCCGGTTTTTGTGTCATCCTCCCTCCCAGCTTCCCGCCGGCGTAAGCGCTCTGGTCGGTCAAGGCTTCAGCGGTGGGTGAGGCACGCAGTGGCTCGCCAGTCGACCACCGCCCAAGTCGCGACAATCGAGCCTGACGAATCTCTCTACGGCCTGTTAGACCTGTCGACTGGCTCCGCAGAGACCGCATCCGAGTGCGACAGCAGTGATCCAGCGGCAGAGGTCCTGATGGTCAATGGACCGCACATTCCCCCCCGTCTTTCCTAGCGCTGAGGGAGGCAACGGCGGAGGCGATCCGTCGCAAGACCATGAGGAGTATCGTCCCGAGCCCCTCAATTCGCAGCAGAGGGAAGAGCTTCGCCGCCGGAACATGGATGCGCTTCACACTCCGATCGTTGGAGAAACCCCTGAGGCTCGCGCCTTAGAGGACGCGCGCTTAGCCAACCTGGCTGAGCGCACTCGACTGGAGAACCTTCAGCGAGCACTCGATGAGCGCGCGCGGCAACGGATTCCAGACTCCAGTCGACGCCAACTCTTTAAACCTCCGACTCAGGTATATCGAACTCCGATTCAGAATTTAGCTGCTGCAACCCGTATAGCAGAGTCGATTCAGCCTTCCGAGTCAGAGGCTGGCAGAGGTTTGATGCAGATCAGAGATTTGCTCCGGGCAGCAGGAGATCAGAATTCAGCCGTATCGCAGTCGCGAAACCGGATTCACAGCAGATCCGTGGCAGCGAATACGGTCTAGTCGGCTCACAGCCCCAGATCGCCCCCGAGGCGTGAAGGGTCTGGTGACCGGCACGATCAGAACAGGAACTATGAGCAGTATGATCACCGATTCGATTGCAATGATCGACGTCGAGTGTCCACTCCTCCCCTGAGGGGAGGATCTTATGTGCCTTGACAGCAGGATGATAGACGCCAGCACAGTGGTGGGCGAAGGATTCCAGTCGACCCCAGAGAACCAGGATTTGATGCGAGATCCATCATCGTTCAGGGTCTTGTCAACCGGAACAGAGCTCACAGAGAGGGCAATGACAGAGATGTACCCACCAGTAGTCGAGTGCATGTTTCCGGACCAGAGTGTTTCAGCAGAGCCATCCGAGCCGCAGTGATTCCTCCCAACTTTAGGTTGGCGACTGGGGTCAGCAAGTTCAACGGTGAGTCCAAGCCTGATACTTAGCTTGAGGACTACTGAGTGGTTGTTCAGATCGGCGGCGGAAACAACGAGGTGGCCATGAAGCATCTGCCTCTTATCTTGGAAGGGTCAGCCAGAGCATGGCTGAATCAGTTGACACCCAGCAGCATTTACACATGGGAAGACCTTTCCCGAGTGTTTGTCAGAATGTTCGAAAGAACGTGCAAGCGACCAGCAGGGCTGACAGAGCTGCAATCTTGTGTGCAGAAGTCGAATGAAACATTGAGATATTACATCCAGAGATGGATCACGCTGCATCACACAGTTGAGAATGTATCTGATCACCAGGCAGTCTGCACCTTCAAGGAGGGCGTAAAATACAGAGAGCTAAGCCTAAAATTTGGTCAAACCGGAGACATGTCTCTGAGTCGAATGGTGGAAATAGCCACCAAATATGCCAATGGTGAGGAAGAGGATCGGCTCCGGAGCGGCAAGCACAAGTCAGTCGCCCAGGATACCGGAGGTGGAAATTCCAGTCGGAAGCAAAAGCGGAAGGCCGAGCCAGCCGCTCCTGGAGAAGCTTTGGCCCTGAACCAAGGCAAGTTCAAAGGGAAGCCCAAGGGGCCTTGGAACCCCAAGAAAGTAAAAGCTAAAGAAGGAAATGACGTGCTGAATTTGCCATGTCACATCCACACCAAGAAGGACGAAGAGGGTAACTTCATTTACCCGAAGCATACCACTCGACAGTGTCAACTCCTGATACAGCAGTTCCAAGGGAAGCAGTCCAAGGACAAAGAAAAGGAGTTGGACAAGGTTGAGGGCAAAGAGGACAGTGATGAAGAGTACCCACAAGTCAATTCCACCCTGATGATTTTTGCCGATGTTGAGAGCAAAAACCGACTGAAAGTGATAAACCGAGAGGTGAATATGGCTGCTCCAGCGACCCCCAATTATCTGAAGTGGTCTCAAACCTCCATTACATTCGACCAGTCAGATCACCCGACGCACATTGCCACCCCTGGGAGGCAGGCTCTGGTGGTCGACCCAGTCGTCGAAGGTACTCGACTGACCAAAGTACTGATGGATGGTGGTAGTAGTCTGAACATACTGTACGCAGAGACACTGGAGGGGATGGGCATTCCAATGTCCAGACTCAGCACGAGTAATATGAGTTTCTATGGAGTCATTCCTGGCAAGAAAGCCGCTTCACTCGGCCAGATTGCTCTTGATGTGGTTTTTGGCGATTCCAAGAACTTCCGCAAGGAGAAGCTGACATTTGAGGTTGTAGATTTCCAGAGTGCCTACCATGCTATTTTGGGCAGGCCAGCTTATGCACGTTTTATGGCTCGACCATGTTACGTGTACCTCAAACTAAAGATGCCTGGCCCTAAAGGCGTGATCACTGTCACTGGCAATCGCAAGAAGGCAGAAGAGTGCTTCCAGAAAGGCTCAAAGATCGCCGATGCTCAGATGGTGGCAGAAGAGTGGCAGGAACACCAAAGGAATGCAGACCAGAGTGATTTGTTGCGAGCCAAAAAGCCTGCTACGGAATCAGCGTTCCAGTCGTCCGGTGAGACAAAACCCGTTCACATCCACCCAATCAACCCCAACGCTGCTCCGACTCATATCTCCACAACACTCGACCCCAAATAGGAAGAAGTGCTCATCCAGTTCCTCCGTGAGAACTGGGACATCTTTGCATGGAAACCTTCTGACATGCCGGGTATACCCAGGGGACTAGCTGAGCATCGTCTATGAGTCGATTCAAAGGCAAAACCTGTGAAGTAACATCTGCGATGGTCTGCCGTCTAGAAAAGGAAGGCTATTGGCGAGGAAGTGGCTCAGCTTCTAGCAGCAGAGTTTATCCTAGAGATTTACCACTCCGAGTGGCTCGCCAATGTCGTCATGGTCCCCAAAAAGGACAACTCGCTTCGCATGTGCATCGATTTTAAGCATATCAATCGAGCCTGCCCGAAAGATCATTTTCCTCTTCCCCGCATCAACCAAATAGTCGACTCGACTGCAGGATTTGAGCGACTGTCTTTCTTGGATGCTTATTCCGGGTACCATCAGATCCGCTTGTTTGGACCCGATGAGATCAAAACAGCTTTCATCACCCCATTCGGGTGCTTCTGTTATGTCACCATGCCATTCAGCCTCAAGAATGTCGGAGCCACGTTCATGAGGATGATTCAGAAGTGTTTGCTCACTCAAATCAGTCGGAATGTGGAAGCGTACATGGATGACATTGTGGTCAAGTCACGAAAAGGTTTCGACCTACTGACTAACCTCGCTGAAACATTTGCCAACCTCAGGAGGTACGATATCAAGCTTAACCCATCCAAGTGCACATTCGGAGTTCCTGGTGGAAAGTTACTCGGTTTTCTTGTTTCCGAACAAGGAATCGATGCAAACCCAGAGAAAGTAGCCACAATACTCCGAATGAAACGACCTGTGCGTGTGCATGATGTTTAGAAGCTTACTGGTTGCTTGGCCGCTTTAAGTCGATTCATCTCTCGTCTCGGTGAGAAGGCATTGCCTCTTTACCGACTGATGAAGAAGTCAAACAAGTTCGAGTGGACTCCTGAAGCTGACGCAGCGTTTGCAGAGTTAAAAACCCTGCTTTCCACCCAGCCGGTGCTTGCTGCCCCGATCAGCAAAGAGCCTTTGCTGCTTTACATTGCAGCCACAGGACAAGTCGTCAGCACTGTACTTACGGTCGAGCGGGAAGAAGAAGGGAAAGCCTTCAAAGTTTAGCGCCCAGTATATTACATTTCCGAAGTCCTGACCCCATCCAAGCAACGATACCCTCATTATCAGAAGCTTGTATATGGGATTTATATGACCACGAAGAAAGTTGCTCACTACTTCTCTGACCATATCATCACAGTCGTCACCGACGCCCCCCTATCAGAGATTCTGCACAACAGAGACGCAACTGGTCGAGTGGCAAAATGGGCGATTGAACTTCTTCCCCTAGATATCAGATTTGAGGCAAAGAAAGCTATCAAGTCCCAAGCAATAGAAGATTTCCTCGCCGAGTGGACTGAACAGCAGTTACCGACTCAAGTTCACTCGGAGCACTAGACTATGTTCTTCGATGGCTCCAAAATGCTGAATGGTTCTGGTGCCGGAGTGGTCTTGGTTTCCCCCCGAGGAGATAAGCTCGGATATGTACTCCAGATTCACTTTGATTCCTCCAACAATGAAGCAGAATACGAAGCACTCTTGTACGGGTTGCGTATGGCCATTTCACTCGGCGTCCGTCGCCTCATGGTCTACGGTGACTCGGACTTAGTGGACAACCAAGTGATGAAGGAGTGGGACGTCAGAAGCCCAGCCATGACTGGCTACTGCAATGCAGTTAGAAAGCTGGAGAAGAAATTTGAGGGATTAGAGCTCCATCATGTTCCCCGACTGAAAAATCAAGCAGCCGATGACTTGGCGAAGATAGGTTCCAAGAGAGAAGCCATTCCGAGTGGCGTGTTTTTGGAGCATGTTCACTCGCCGTCGGTTCAAGAAGATCCTTTCACTGAGGAAGCCCCGCAGCCAAAAAGCGCCACAAATCCGACTGAAGTCGAGGTCCCAGCTGTAGTCGACTTAATCATGGAAGTTCTGGTCATCACTCCTGACTGGACAGTGCCCTATATCGCCTATATTCTGAGGAAAGAACTCCCGGAGAATGAAGAAGAGGCTCGAGAGATCGTCCGCCGATCCAAAGCCTTTACCATCATGAGAGGACAGTTGTGCAGAGAAAGTGCAACTGGAGTCAGCCAGAAATGCATAACACCGGAAGAAGGTCAAATGATTCTCAACGACATCCACTCGGGAACCTGTGGCCATCATGCGTCCTCTCGGACCATCGTGGCTAAAGCATACTGAGCGGGTTTTTACTAGCCCAGAGCAAATGAGATGGCGAAAGAGATAGTCGACAAGTGTGAAGGATGTCAATTTTACTCCAATATGTCACACAAACCCGCCTCGGCCTTGAAGACCATTCCACTCGTCTGGCCTTTCGCTGTATGGGGGTTGGATATGGTTGGACCACTGAGAACAGGCAGAAGCGGCTACACCCATGTATTGGTAGCAGTCGACAAGTTCACCAAGTGGATTGAGGCTAAACCCATCAAGAATCTGGATGCCGGCACCGCCATCAGCTTCATTAGGGAGTTGATATTCAGATATGGAGTTCCACACAGCATCATCACAGACAATGGGTCAAACTTCGACTCCGAAGAATTCAGAGCCTTCTGCACATCTCAAGGTACACGAGTCGACTATGCTTTAGTCGCTCACCCCCAGTCGAATGGACAAGCAGAACGAGCAAATGGCTTAATTCTCAAAGGGCTGAAACCCCGACTGATGCGCGACCTCAAGCACGCAGATGGTGTGTGGGTCGATGAACTTCCGTCGGTGCTTTGGGGATTAAGGACCACACCAAACCGGTTGACTGGGAGGACTCTGTTCTTCTTGGTCTACGGAGTTGAAGCAATCTTGCTGAGTGATCTGCTTCACAACGCACCTCGAGTCGAACTCTACACCGAAGCTGAAGCAGAGCAAGCCTGACAGGACGCGGTCGACCTTCTAGAAGAAGAGAGAGAGATGGCCTTGATCCGATCGACCATTTACCAGCAGGAATTGTGTTGCTTCCATGCCAGAAACGTGAAGAGTCGAGCTTTCCAGGAGGGAGATTTAGTTCTCCGAGTGGATCAGCAGAAACCACACAAGCTTGCTCCTACTTGGGAAGGTCCCTTCATCGTCACCAAGGTTCTCCACAATGGAGCATACCGCCTTTACAATGTTGAGCCCCAGATTGACGAGCCCCGAGCATGGATGCGGACCTGCTCCACCCCTTTTATACTTAAGTTTTCACTCGGATGAGTTGTAATAAAAGTACTTCTGTAGTGTATTCATCAAAGACAAGAGTTTCATAATTTTCTCAGTGATTGTTATTGCTTTTGTTCTCACAAATCTGTCCCCAGTGGGTGGCTTAGCTGCGAACCCGTTTCGCCTAAGTTTGTAAAAAAATCCTACCAAGTGGTAAGCCAGCCTTCCACTCGGAGGCTTAGCCGCGAATCCGTTTTGCCTAAGTTTTTGAAAATCCTACCGAATGGTAAGCCAGCCTTCCACTCGGGGGCTTAGCTGCAGCTCAGTACTCGCCTAAGTTTCTAAAAATCCTACCGAATGGTAAGCCAGCCTTCCACTCAGGGGCTTAGCTGCAGCTCAGTGCTCGCCTAAGTTTTTGAAAATCCTACCGAGTGGTA
>NC_041389.1:103870308-103884777 GCF_002162155.2 Triticum dicoccoides | reverse complement strand
CCTTCCACTCGGGGGCTTAGCTACAGCTCAGTGCTCGCCTAAGTTTTTGAAAATCCTACCGAGTGGTAAGCCAGCCTTCCACTCTGGGGCTTAGCTGCAGCTCAGTGCTCGCCTAAGTTTTCGAAAATCCTGCCAAGTGGTAAGCCAGCCTTCCACTCGGAGGCTTAGCTGCAACCTACTGTTCACCTAAATATAAAAGACAAACGTACGCTTCGCAAGGAGGACGAGGCGCAGGTCGACCCTTGCTTCCTCCTTCCGAGCTACGCCACAAATACAACGTGCGTTCCGCAAGAAGGACGAAGCGCAGGTCGACTGCTACCTTCTCCTCCAAAGCCGTGCCACGAAAATCCTACTGAGTGGAGAGCAAACCTCCCACTCGGGGGCTTAGCTGCAGCCCAGTGCTTGCCTAAGTTTCTAAAAATCCTACCGAGTGGAGAGCAAACCTCCCACTCGGGGGCTTAGCTGCAGCTCAGCGCTCGCCTAAGTTTCTAAAAATCCTACCGAGTGGAGAGCAAACCTCCCACTCGTGGGCTTAGCTGCAGCTCAGCGCTCGCCTAAGTTTCTAAAAATCCTACCGAGTGGAGAGCAAACCTCCCACTCGGGGGCTTAGCTGCAGCTCAGCGCTCGCCTAAGTTTCTAAAAATCCTACCGAGTGGAGAGCAAACCTCCCACTCGGGGGCTTAGCTGCAGCCCAGTGCTCGCCTAAGTTTCGAGAATCCGGTCGAGTGGAGAACAAGTTTCCCACTCGAGGGCTTGGCTGCAACCCAGCACTCGCCTAAAACATGACGAGCACAAGTCGATTGCAATTTATGCTTCTTTCCTACCTGCAAAAGAGCATTACAGATACTAGTATATATTCCAACCCAAGGAAGATGGTTGTTCGAAAGCAGAAGCAAATGCATTTCAACAGCAAACCAAGTTCGGATAACGTCCTACAGATCCAGAGAGGCTCAGGCACCAAGCCTGTTAAAGTTTATCGGTTGAAAAAAATCACTCGGCATTCTGAGGCAAATTCAAACCATCAAGCATAGAAGTTTTTTACCCCTCCTGCGGAGGGCTGGAAGGCGCAACAAACTCGTCCAAGTTGATTCCGTCAGCGATCCGAGTGGCAGCAGCAATAAAGGTCTCCATGAAAGAACAGAAGTCATGCTTCCTGGTATTGGCCACCTTGAGAGACACCAGCTTGTCTTCTCTCGCTTCCTTGCAGTGGACACGGACTAAGGACAGAGCAACGTCGGCACCACACCTGGTAGAAGACTTCTTCCATTCTTGCACTCGACTTGGAACTTCGTTCAGTCGAGTCATCAGGGACTCGAGGTCGCTCTGAAGTGTTCTTCTGGCCAGAGTGATGTGTCGATGCGCGGTGTTGCAGCCTTCAGTCTTGCTAGATAGTCGACCACTGCAGCAACGCGAGACTCGAGGCAGAGCACGTTCATAGCGGTTTCATCTTTCACCAAAGAGTTAATAGGATCCAAGCCAGTCTCCACTCGACTAGTCTCCTCTTCAAAGTGTTGGCAGAATTCTGTGGACACGACTCAAAGATAAGCTAATGTTCCTAAAGCAAGTCAGTAATTACGAGTCGGATATAAGAGGTTACCTTCCAGCATGAGGAATAGCTTCTTGGAGAGTCCTCCCAGATAAACCTCCAAGTCATTTTTCTTTCCCGTCAGTTCGCCAGCTTTGTCGCTTAGGACCATATTGGCATCCTTCAGTCGAGTGACTTCTTGGTTGGCCACGTCGAGAGCAGCTTTTAGATTCGTGTTTTCCTCTTCAAACTTGCTGATAGAAGCCAACTTCTCTTCTGCAAGTTTTGTCTTGTCCGAAGCCGCTTTCTGCGCCTTGGTGAGGTCAAGGTCCTTCTTCTTCAGAGCATCCTTCAGTTTTTCTGCAAAATCGCAATAAGATCAGACTCGGAGACAGGCAAGAAGCAAAGACAGTCGTCAAGATTCTCACCAAACATACCTTTTGCCTCCTCCTTCGACTTCGTGAAGTTCTCTTGGACAAGCTTCGGGTCAAGTTCAAGCTGGATATACTTGTTCTCCATCTCGGTATAACGAGAAACAAGGTCACAAGATTTCTGCAAAGTTCAGTCGACAGACATCAAAGACAGATCACTTTCTCGGGGACTACACCCAGTGGGTGCACTCAGCGTGCCCCCACTAGTTCTATCAGCTAGACTCAGAGTCGATCAGTCGACCAGAAGCAGCTAACTGTCAGCAGTTATATATAAAAAACGAAGAATTATTCAGACCATAGACGACTGCCAGCAGTCGACCACGGTCTCGGGGACTACACCCAGTGGGTGCACTCAGCGTGCCCCCACCGGTTCCATGATCCCACTCGACCAGTTCGAGTGAAACAAGTAAAAGTGAGAAATTTCAAGACACAAGGACTACAGTCGACTGCCAGCAGTCCATCGTAGTCCCGGGGACTACACCCAGTGGGTGCACTCAGCGTGCCCCCACTAATCCTGAAATTCCAATTGACACACCCAGTGGGTGCATGACAAACATTAAGATTTTCAGTCGACGTCCAACTGACCTGGACATTGCTCTGAAGAGCTGAACTCGCGTCATAAGCTGCTTGGCTGGCGGTTCGGATCGCTTTCACCTGCTCCATCATGATCCCTGCTTGACGAATGGCTTCCTTGGCAGTGCTTGCTTGGTCCTCCGGGACATGGTACGTGGAGAAGAGAGAAGGTGGATCAGCACTCGACGATGAAGGGCGGGCAACCGTCAACGGCTCCGCAAAGGACACGGTAGCCCAAGCAACATTGCTCCCCTCCGGGATCAGTGGTTCAGGTGCTAACACAACCTGAGCAGCCTTGCCAACAGTCGCCTTCCTGCTCCTCCTCTGCCTCAGTGGCGCTTCATCGTCATTGTTAGGGAGTTCGATGATAACGCTAGGTGGAGCTGCAGAAGAAGTTCAAAGTCAAAAATAAAGATCCAATCGACCGAAAGCGAAACTGCGTAGATCATACCAGGATGAGAAGTAGCAGCATCTTCCATTTCTTGATCTTCATGCCTGGCTGAGGTCTCAGAAGTAGCAGCACTGCGATTTCAAAAATCAGCCGGTCAGCGATCGAGTCGACCAAGAATGTATCCGTGTTAAAAGGAAAAAACATGAGTTATGTTGTTACCCAGAAACAGTCAGAATCTCCATCCTCATCTTCGGCAGGGCCTTCACCGGTTTTGCCGGGGCCGCTCGGGGTTGCTTCGACGCCTTCTCAGTCGGCGCTGGTGAAGTCGACCGAGGGCATTTCATCGACTGCCCAGCAGGCACGACTCCCTTGCCGCGTTCGACCGCAGGTTCGTGGGCGAGCTTGGACCTTCTTTCGGAACGAGGAGGCACAACTTCCTCCTCCTCTTCCTCCTCCTCTTCCTCCTCATCAGAGCATGCATCTTCATCACCCTCATCGGCATCCGATTCCCACTCCTCTTGACTTTCGCCTCCACTTCCTTCCTCCTCTTCGGCATGTGCTTGCGCCCCGTTGGGCATCGAATACAACTCAGTGGTTTCCTGAAAGACAACAAGCAAGACAAAACTCAATCGACTGACCTGCGACAAAACAGAACGGACGGAGCAATCGGAGAAAAGTGGTCATACCTTGTCCGCCTCATAAGATTGGTTGAGTGGCGGGATCCTCCTGGCTCCGCGAGGGTTGTCCTTGTTCCCTGTAATGGCAGTCATCCACCTCTCCAGTGTGGCATCGTCGACCTCTTCTAGGTGGACCCGAGTGGTGTCTTCAGTACCAGAGTACAACCACATGGGTGGTCCCGGTACTGGAGCGGTTGGATGCGCTGCCAAAGGAAAACCTCCAGAAGATCCATGCCAGTCAACCCGTCGCGAATGAGCTGGACTACACGCTCCATCAACATTTTAACCTGAGCCTTCTCCTCCGGAACTACTTTCAGAGAGGATGGTTTGTTCACTCGACTCATAGAGAAGGGAGGGAGCCCAGTCGACTGCCCTGGCATCGGCTGGTCTCGGCAGTAGAACCAGGTCGACTGCCACCCTCTGACTGACTCAAGAAGGGTCATAGCTGGGAAAGCGCTCTTACTCCTCATATGGACCCCGAGACCCCCACACATCTGGATTACCTGAGTTCTCTCGTCATTGGGGCTGGCCTTTTTCACCGTCTAAGAACGGCAAGTGAATATGTGTTTGAAGAGGCCCCAGTGCGGCCGACAACCCAAGAAGTTTTCACACAAAGATACAAAAGTGGCGAGATAGGCGATGGAATTGGGTGTAAAGTGGTGGAGCTGAGCCCCGAAGAAATCCAGAAACCCTCGAAAGAAAGGATGCGACGGCAGAGAGAACCCACGATCTACATGAGTCGCCAAGAGGACACACTCACCCTCCTGAGGCTGTGGCTGCCACTCCGTCCCCGGGAGCCTCGCCGTCCCGTGCGCAATCAGGCCTTCATTGGCCAGGTCGTCGAGATCCTTTTGGGTGATGGTCGAGCGGATCCAATCACCCTGGATCCAACCTTGCGGCAAACGGGACCGCGACGAGGATCCCCCTCGACTGGTCGCTATCCCCTTCACCTTCGCCGTCGCCTTCTTCGCCCGCTCCAAAGTCGCCGTCTTCTCTTTCACCATTGTCGCCAACGAGGCTGGAACGGAGCAGCGGTGCTGGGCAGTTGGAGGGCGCAGCAGATGAATCTGGAGACGAGGGAGGGGAAAATGAGGAGGCACTGTTCAAAAAACCTCCGCCAGGTTCCTTATATGGAGTCACTTCCGAGTGGCCGACAGGTAGGCCCAGGCAATCCTGTCAAATCCCGAAACAGTCGCGCAGGCGATACGTGGCGAAAAAGGCGGCGCGGGAATCGAGGCGTCCCTGCCTTATCCCATCCGAGTACCGCGGTCTTCTCCGCTTCGCGCGCTTCCCAAAATTTGGATCCCACTAAATCCGCTAACCACAGGGCAACTTGTCAGACGGAAGATCTCCTGCAATCCGTCGCTCGGAAATCTCCAAGTTCATAAAGTTCACTCGACAGATATAAAGAATGGATCAAGGCGACTGAACGAAAGTTGACACCCTCACTTGAAAGTCATTGATCCAGAGCAAAACACCTTTACAGCACCAGAAAGCAGGTCGGAAAGATTGCCAACTCCTTCCTCACTCAAACCTCGATCCATTTGAGGGCTACTGACGAATTCATGTACCTAGGGTAGGGTCATGAACCTGTCCAAGGTACCCTCCCCAAGGACATCTTTTAGAAGAAGCCGTCTTCCAGTCGACCAAGAGGAACTCCACTCGACGGATTAGAAGACACTCGACGAACCTGAAGACACTCGACCATGAAGACTCACTCGACCACCAGGAGTCCAAGATCTACTCTGAATCCAAACGGTCTATAATTAAGTAGTCTTTATGGTCATGATGACACTTTATGTAAGGCGTTACCCGTAACGCCAGACCTTAATGTACTTTAACCCTCCGCTATGTGGGCTGGTTGGGGTCCTGGCGTCCTCTATATAAGCCACCCCCTCCACTGGTAGAAGGGTTCGCACCCCTGGAACTCTCACACATATAATCCAGTCGACCGCCTCCGGGCTCCGAGACGTAGGGTTGTTACTTCTTCCGAGAAGGGCCTGAACTCGTAAAACACTTGTGTGCACAACTACTCCATAGCTAGGATCTTGCCTCTCCTTAGTACCCCCCTACACTACTGTCAGACTTAGAACCACGACAGCTGCTGGGCTATTCAATCTCCTTCTTCGTCGCCTCATAACTTTCCTCCACAACAGCAAAGGAATCCTCCACCAGGCTCTTGTACTTGACGAGGACCCCAGCATTCTCATCCATAAGCTGCCCCACTTCGCCCGACAGCTTCTGCACCAACGCATGGCTCTGCTCATACAGATTCTTCAAGCGGGCGGCCTCCCGATCCTTCTGGTCGAGCTCGTTTAGAATCTTCTCATTCTCACACAAAGATCGAACTATGAGACCAGTGGACTTCTCCACAGAGGCATTGCTCTGCTACAGCAACTTCTCCAAGCGAGCGATGAACTGCTGCTGCTTAATTAACTCATCGAGCAAGTCGTCGCTGGCTAAGGAATTCTGTACTGCCATCTTGCCGAGATCGTCTCCATGGCGAATGCGCTTGTGGGAGGAATCACATACACACGAGAGATCGTTCGACACCTGGGCAACGGGGCAGGATATTCCTGCCGCCGCTACGGCGTAGCGGCGGCACCTCTCCCTTCTTTCCACGTCCTTTGTCCTTGCTGCCTGGTTGCTTGAACAACCAGAACCCCTCTTACCGGCCATGGCGAAAGCAAGGAGCTACCAGCAAGAAAGAGGTGCCTGTCTGTGGAGAATTGTGGACGTGGGGTGTTTGATGAGAAGGTAGCTTTTTATAACATATGCAAACCAGTCAGATGGTCAAATGGAGTAACCGGCGCCTCGAATTCTCCCAATCTCTCTTAAATACCTCGAACTCTGCACGGCTGGGAAACACCAGTACTATCATTTCGTCTCCTGTGCGTTCGTCCACACCACAACCACTCAACTTCTTTCCAATGGTCCGTACATATTCAACAGAAAACATCTCAAACACAGTTAACTTACTGTGTACGTCTGTCTGTATTCCAGAGAACTTACTGTCGAATTCATACAATTCTCCATTGACATTTTTTGTTTTGAAATGATATTTATATCAAAATCTAACTCCAGGTGACTCGTTCATGATGCTACTTAGTATAGAGCCGTGGCTATATGGACTTCAGGTCCGTGTTTTGCTTGAAAAACGTGGGATCATGATGTGCGTTTTTTGCTTGAAAAACGTGCCTTCTACATCCACGCGTCTGTGCGCCTAACAACCAAGGAACGAACCCTGACGGTGCCTTTGTGGGCTGAACGCCCATGCCTCTCCGTCTGATCGAGTCGACGAAATTATTCAGAACACAAATACACGGGAGCGTGGCTCTATATTATACGGTAGCATGCCTTTTAGCGCTTCACGCACCTGCCTGTGACCCTTAACACTGCCACAAACATCCACGCCATCGCCACTGTACAAGTCATGTCGCTACCTGGTACAGAACCGTGGTTGTATTCACTTCACATCCGTGCTTCTAAGAAAAGAAGCGCCACGCAACTCAGCACGAAGTCGTGGCTTTTTAAAACAAGGAGCTTACGCTTTTAAACACCTCGACTGTGCAAAGTAAACTTTTAGCGTTAACATCTAAACCCATTCCGCTTTGTTTCCATAATAAACGTATGAAACGTGATGCCCCGACAGACCCAACCATGCCCTCATGGCATTCATGCCCGTGCCTCTTCTTCTCAACGAGTCGGCGGAATCATTTCGAACACAAATACAGGATACCATGTCGTGCCTTCCTGGGACCCATGACTAGGCAAACAATATACAACACCAGCGTCTCTCGAATAGTCCATTCCGTGCCTCACAGAGTAAACAGTGGGTGTTCACCATGACTTCGAACCAAATTGTGCCTTTCTGCGATTAACGCCCGTGCTTCTCCATCTGACCGAGTCGACGGAATTATTCTGGAACCAAACACAAACGAGCGTGACTCTACATAATACCACACCATGCCTATGCCTCTCCACTCAATGTGCCTCACAGAATATACAGAGTCACACTGGCCCGTGTTTCACGCCCGTGACTCTACATAATACTACACTTACCATGATGTGCGTTATTTGCTTGAAAAACGTGACTTCTACATCGACGCGACTCACCATGGAACGTCATAGAAAACGTCTGTAACACACGCAGGAACGAACATGACTCTGGGTAACACCAAACCATGCCACCATGGATGTCACCACACTAAAATAAAAAACGTTCCGGCAGTTGACCAAGCAAGAAAAAAACAAGACCATCAAAGCCCACAGAAAATTACACCAATCTTGATGTCTAGACGGACGGTCGAAGATTCGAGATGGTTCGACCATTTCCCTCTCTCCCTCCACTACTTTCTTGCTTTTACTTTCGCACCGAAAATCTCGAACACTTCACCAGTTCCCCTCTCTTGAACACCCTCGTCTTTCCTTATGACCCCATTATCCAATCCAGCAGACCAACCAAAAATCGAAATCGCGTTCGCCTCACCCACCAGCCGCCATCCACTTCGAGATACAAGCAGTCGGTGCCCGCGAAAGCATCAAAAACCTCTCCCGGCGGCGGCGGCGACTGACGGTGATGACCCGTGCTCGCGGCGGAGATACCAACAGAGAGCAAGGACAAAAACAAGCCGATGGATGCGACGAATCCCTCACAAGCAATCGAAGGTAAAAAAATATTAATCCATTACATTCCATTACCACAGGTCGATCAAAGCGATTTTCCCCCTTTTTGACGGGCATGAACCCTAACCGCCACACAAAACCGTGTTTCCAAAAAGTATGTCTAGACTTTTCTAGCAAAATTCAAATAAGGTAGACACGTGTGCAATGGGATGCTACCCTTACCCGTCAAAGAAATCCGCTCGCAAGGAATTTGCCTAAAACGTACTGTGCATGCCAGAACTATCTAGAACACCGCTCTAGATTCAAACCATGAGAGCATCCTTAAATTCAAAACCTGGTATTTACAGGAGATTCTATACATCCGTTGGTTGCCCCTCTTTCAAATTACGTGCCTCTCTCGTATTAACGTCCATGCACCAATAATAGATCTAGTTGTGTGCTTATAGCGTGAAACAACATGTGCCTCTCCGACAATACCGTTTTTTTGTCCATGGGATGCATCTCCTCTTTTTGCTGTGAAATTCAATTATGGTTCTACTGTTGCTAACGCCTGGGCATTTTTATGCAGCAAGGACTGGTAATAAGGAAAGCAGGGTACCTGCGGAACAGCCTCCCGTGCAGCAAGGTACTATAAAAGGCTCACACAATCCATATAACAAAAACTATGTAGCAGCAACATTAAGTTAACCAATTGCGTCCACAAAATCCTGGGAAATTGCACTTCGATGAAATTTTTCACACACTATGTGTATTACTATTCATCCGAGAACATCTTATATTACACTCTAAATCATACAGTTATTGCTCCAATTTACAAAATATCAATTGTAGTGTATTTTTTCCTATGAAAAAAGACTTCCCCTCACTGATATGGACTTGACAACAGACATACTGCTCACACCTGACCCTAATTTCTATCAATGATTGGCGAAACAAAGAGTTAGTGGGAAGACTTGATATAACAAGAAAACAATGGATTGGTTGCTTTTTTAGGTCACGAAATGAAAGAAAAGGGCTATCTTATGAATCTATGTAGATTAACCTTCAGAATCTTTTTTGTGCAGCCATGGAAGACATACTTTTAAAACTATATCCCATTTATTTCAATGTTACTTCGTAATCCTTTTGTTACATAATCATCATGCAGGTGAAGGAGAAGTAGATATTGAAACGATTTTGTCTGAACTTAATAGTTCATATCTAGGAAAACCAGACATCTCTCCTGACCCGTCAGAAAAAAGAACGAAGCAGACCATGGACAGCGAAGCACCCAAGAAAGTGCCAGCACTAGCTTCCAGTAGGGAAGGCAACAAAAAGCAAGTGACTAGCAGCAGAAAAGAGGAGCAATCAGAAACCAAGACTGTCATTTCTCCTAGAGGAAAAAGAAAAAAGATAAAGGAAAAAACTCAACTCATCAGCAACGGTGGTAGCTTGAAGCAGCAGCAGCCAAGTCCTCTAATGATAATCCCGCCAGCAGTTCCACGCGCCGACAATGATGTAAATAAAGCTAAGAAGAAAAACAAAAGATAACGGTTGGAAGAAGACGAGGATGATGATAGCGAAGAGTCAAAGCGTGATACTCCCGACGATGATGATGGCACAAAACACGATGATGATGTCATTTGTACAGAGGGCGATGGCGCCGCAGGGGACAATGGTGGCGCAGCAGAGGACAGCAATGATGATGTAAAAACCATATTCTCTACAGATTTTTGCTACCGCTTTACACCAAACCATCCTCTATAACAAAACCCTCTCTTTCTGAACAGATAAAAACAAGGCAGAAGCGCACAAAGAGAAGAAAGACAAGTGGAAAAGAATTGGCAGCACCAACGGATGATGAACAGGAGGCAACAACAAATAAGGACAAATGCGAGATCAAGGCAGGAGCAGCATTTGATAATGTCAATAAAGCATGGAAATTACTTGAGGAACGTCACTGGCAAGATGTTAGGGAAGCCGAGTTTGGAAGCATAGAGGGATGCCAAATAAAGCGCTCCATATGCAAACCGCTTGCAGCACACATCTATGACAAACTGGACATAGAAACCATGAAAATAAAGTTCGGTGAAGCTGATCAGCAGAAAGAAATAACAATAACAAAGGAAGGCATCCACAAGGTGTTTGGGTACCCAAACGGTACGAAAAAGACAACACCAAGGCCAAAGATTTCCACCGAGACAATGACCGAACTGGTCACAGAACTTGGCCTCAAGAAAATGGGTTTCCATCACGATGATCTGTTTAAAGAACTAGAAAAATTGGTGAAACAAGATGACGAACAATCAAACAGGAAATCAGTTAAAATATTTTTCCTTATTTTTTTCCACAACATTGTCTGTGGAACAACCTCCCCTACCTTCTGCAAACAAGCCATTATGGTCAAGGACTTGGACTATCGAGAAATGGCAAAGATGGATTTATGCCACGTAATCGTCGAAAGTATTAGGGAAGAAGCAAAGACATGGAAGAAGCACAGCTTGTTGCCCCAGGAAGAAAAGAACAAAAAGCATCTCAATGGTTTGGCGCAGGGACCAGTAATAATGTACCTCGACTGCCTGTTGCTGCCGACTGACACAAAACAAATGCGGAAGATTGCCAAGACAATGGAGAAGACATCATTACCGCGAGCAAACCACCTAAAAGAGAGTGACCTAAGGAAAATAGCTAGAGCAGACATGAAAACTGACGGAAAAGCACGACCAGATGACTATGAATTTGGCAAGATATAGGTATAGCCCTATTGAATATACATGCATTATCCCTTGTAAAAACGGCTTCCAGTCTAACCAATTCCATCATGCCGAAACAATGCAGACATGGAAAGGAACAGCAGAGAGGATCTTCTATGCCAACACAGCAACACCTTCATATTCAACGCAGATGATACCAGCACAACAACAGGAGCACCAGCAAACGACCAAGCTACTACCACCTCCAACCAAGCGACAGGACGAAGCACATGTCACCACAAGTGGAAGCAAGGAACCAGTCACAGGCACCAGCACAGGATCATATGAAATATTCGGAAGGATAGAAGAAATGTTGAAACAAGTACTCGATGAAACAAAACAGATACCCGGAATAACGACCAGGGCTGGACACCAATGCAGCAAACAAGAGAGGGAATTAGATGAAAGCATGAGGAACACAGTGGTGCGACAAACAACGACTGTGATTGCTTCTCTCGAACAACTTAGAGAATTCCAGGACATTGTTCACAGAGTGAGCCTTCAAGAAGAGACGACGCTAAAACTGCAGGATGGAGCAGACGCAGGAGACACAGCTGCACATGTACATCGCAACCACACGAAATAAATCGTAGCCGCACCAGAACTAGGAGGGAGGAGAAAAAGAAAGAAGGAAGAACAGGACCAACAAAACAAACATGAAGGGAAGAAAAGAATAACAAAATCAAGAACACAGAACTCAGGAATTAGCCAGAGGGAGACAGAAGAACATAACAAGGTGCAAAAGTAACAAAACAAGGAGGACGTATCAACGAACACATCAAGTGCCGAAGGACAGCAAGAACAAGGTAGAAAAGTAGCTGCAGAAGCGGAGAATCAAGATGAGAAATAGGTAAATGAAAAAAGTGACTCGAAAGCGATGCTTTCAAACTTGATCTTACAAAATCTCCCTTCAATTCTGTCAGGGACACGGCAACAGAACGCCACCGAAACATAAAGGCCAACACCACTATGTCGTCAAGAACACCGAGCAAGGGGATGGAAGCAATAGAACAAGCAACCCAACAACAGATAATGCTCCCTCAAGAGCGTCAACAGGAGCAGTACAAGAGACAAACAGGATCGGAGGCAGCAAAGACGTGAGTATAAAAAATCAGTCTCTTCTCTCTAAAAAGTATCTTCTCTCTAAACTAAAAACGCTCCTGAGTTAACTGACAAATCTGCAACAAAATATACTCTTAGCCGGACAAATATCATATCAACACTCCCGCAAACGAGCCACGGGCTGATCTAGCATCGACCGTTGACAGCAGGGCAGAAAAACAAGAAGAAAACAAAAAAGAAGAGGTAAAACTCCCAAACCCACTTTTCCCAAATACCGTCAACTCATATTGTTTCAACTACCAGGTATTACAAGCACAGCAAAGAGAAGAGGATGCCCATGCAAGTCAGAAAGTTCATATAGAAGAGCTTTTCAGCACAAGAGCATCTCAGATGACCTATACAGGGGAGAAAGCCTCAGACACTCCACCTGGTGACACACCCAAGGCTGGCATACAAAGCAAAGAAAAAGTGGACGCACAAATAGATATCCCAACCACCAGCGCAAAGGTAAAATTCAACAAGAACCATTTTTCCAAAAATTATAAGAAATGTACTGCCTAGTACAACCTGTCATAGTAATACAAGAATTACAAGCAATAAATGATGCTTTTCCTTTTTCATGAAACACAGGAAACAAACGATGATGACCATGCCAAAGAACATCAAGGAGTACAGACAGAACAAACCAAAAAAACAAGGGCAAATGGTGACTAAAACGGTACCCAGTACACCATCATCAAAGACCAACGAGGTAAAGCCACACGCACCTGCTCCTACAACGTTACAACAAAAAAGTTATGCATGCACAGATGAACAAACTTTATTTAAATTTTTTGATTGAACAGAAAAAAGAAACAAATGAAGCAGGCGATGTGCCTGAAGAAGCGATAGAAAGTGATGCTACCGCTCGACAATGTACAAAAAGTACACAAGACAAAGAAGAAGTGACAGGCACGGCACCGGAGAGATTGAACGTAGAGGTCAAGCTACAAAACCCCTTTCTATAGCATATAAAAAAATGGATCCACCAGAAACAAACACAGATACATTGTAATTACTTTTTGCATTCCGACAGATGCAAGAAACAGGGGAGAGCACCAACATTCAAGGCAAACAAACACAACAACACAGGGGAATGGAACAAGCAAAAGATGTTCTTCCAACAACAGATAGCCTAACCACCGTAAACCAAGCCGGAAAACCTTCGCTGTCCGGGCAAGAAATAACAGAGATGGCAATGTTGACGCAAAACATCGAAAAGGTGAAGTGAGATAACCTGCTTTTAAGGAAATTAGAAATTTGAGTGAACAAAGACACAAATGCAATCTCATTTACCTACCTCTATGTCTCAATAGCTACAAGACAAAAACGACGACACCACGGAGGTCCAAAAAGCTCAACCCACCAAAGAAAAGGTCGAAGAGGCAGCACCGGCGGAAACGACTGAAAAGGTGAAGCTACAATAAAAAAAGTTCAAAAGACACACTAAACATTTGAGTATTTTTCTTAGGGAACGGACAATAAACTACAGTGAAAATAATGACCATATTTATTTATTTATTGATGACGCTTTTGCACGATAACGCAGAAACCTCAACAGGACACGCACGCAGACACAATGTAACACCCCGGATGTGACTTTCCATCTTTGTAACTCCAACTCTTGCCATTTTCGGCTATGTGATATGATATTCCCTCCGTGGTTGGGTTTTGTCATTTTGTTTTGCATTTTATTCATGTCATGCATATCATATCATGTCATCATGTGCATCTCATTTGTATACGTGTTCGTCTCATGCATCCGAGCATTTTCCCCGTTGTCCGTTTCGCAATCCGACACTCCCACATGCACCAGCGCACCCCTCTTGTATAATTTCGTGTGCGGGTGTTGAACGTTCTCGGAATGGACCGAGCCTTGCCAAGTGGCCCTGGTATAGCACCGATAGACCACCTGTCAAGTTTCGGGTCATTTGGAGCTCGTTTGGTACTCCAACGGTTATCCGCATATCCGCAAAGGCCTCTTTTGAGTTGCAGCCCAACACCCCTCCAAAACAGCCCAATAACCCATCTAAGTCACTTCCATGCTCTCCTTCGTCGGATCACGATCGTGTGGGCGAAAACCGCACCTCTTTTGGACACTCCTAGCTCCCTCTACCTATAAATATGTGCACTCCCCCGGATTTTTCGCAGTCCAACACTAGCCCCGCTCCTCTCCGCGCCGCCGGACACGTCCGGACGGAGCCGGACACGTCCGCCCCGCCGCCCGCGTCCAATCCGAGCTCGCCACGTGGGCGCTCCGCCGCCCCCGCGCAGCCGGCCCGCCAGGCCCGCGGGAAGCCCGCCCGGCCCGCGCGCCCCATCGCCGCTTGCCCGCGCAGCCGCGCCCGACCCCGTCGCCGGCCTCCGCCGCCCTCGCCGGCCCCGCATCGCCGCCGCCCCGTCCTCGGCCGCG
>NC_041389.1:103867918-103870156 GCF_002162155.2 Triticum dicoccoides | reverse complement strand
CTCCGGCGACCGCCGCCGCGCTGCTTCGTCCCGCGGCCGCCCGACCTCGTCCCCGGCCTCCCCCGACTCCGGCAGCCGCGCCCCGAGTCTCCGGCCGGCGAACCTCGAAGTCTGAGCCGGCTCAGATCCAGATCCACAACGGTTGACTTCTCCCCCCGTTTTTCGTCTAAGTCATTTCTGTGATAAAATTTGTTGCATCTTCATCGTATCACATCTTCGCACACGTGGCACTGTTTTGGGCGTGTAGCATACCGAATTGTTCGTCTCGAAGAGTACATCATTTCATCTCATTGCATCATTTACATTTGAGGTCATCTTGATGCCCGAAATGCTGTTGGAAGAGTGCTTCATAATGTTAGTTTCAGATTCTTATCAGAACGAGCTCTTTTGTCATTTTTGCCATGATTGATGTGTGCATCCTATGGACTTGATCCCTAAATGTGTTTTGAACTAGGCTATGTCTTCTTTACAGAGGTGCTTACCATGTATTTTTGTGATCAATGTGGTGACTAGCACAAGCATGCCAACTAGGCTTCGTGATAATGCTGATTTTAGTCCCTGTTCTGCTGTAATTTTGATGCCATGTAAACATGTTGCTACAGAGAGATCCATGCATAATTTGAGATACTTAAGTAAGGGTGTTTTGAACACATGGTTATGATCTATCCATCCATGGTCCTGGTTGCAATTATGGAGTAGTCTAGCATGTCATTTTCGTGCTCTACTTTTTCTTCAAAATGTTTCCTGGCAGATTGTTTACATGTTATTCAATTTGGCCAAGGTTGTTGTAGTTGATCCGTGTATGCTATGATGTTGTTCTTGCCATGTATAGCTTCTATGACATGTCTTATTGATGGATATATGCTTAGTTTATCATGAGATGCTCTGTAGTGAGTGCATCAAGCTCGCGAAGGTGCCTTCGTAATTATGTCAATGCCATGCTTTGTTTGCTGAATCTGTTAACGAAACTTGCTATGTTTACGTGGGTGCCATTATATTTTCTGATCCCTTTTGGCTTATGTTCAGTAAGGGACTTTTGATCAATGCTTTGAGTAGATTCATTCCATGCCTTGTTTTGCTATTATAAGTTCCTGTAGCATGTTGATAATTTGCTATGAACATTGCTTCGTGATGCTGTTTATGCCATGTCCAACCTGATATTTTTTTGCACTTTCTCCATGCTTGTTTGAACCTGTTATGATGTGATTTAGCCGTAGCTCAGTGTTCCTCTTTTGTAAATCATCTCCTGTAGATCATTGCCATATGCTTTCTTTTCATGTTGGGGTGCTGTAGCATAGTTTCTTGTTGCATGCTAAGTAGCATCATGCTGTTAATCGCAGCTTTGTGAAATTCTTGTCTTGCTTGCCATTTGCAAACCGTGCATCCGTTTCCGGTGATCCTTATATCGATTTCAACCGAAATCATCTCATCTTTCCAGCGGCATACTTGGTTTGCCAAGTTGATGCCTTGTTCATCCTTTTTTCCTCCCGAAGCACGCATACGCATAGCATATCACATCACGCATATCATGACATGTATTGCATCATGTTGCTTGTGCATTGCACCGTCATTTATTGTGGTTCCTTTGCTTGTGTTCTTGCTTTGGGTAGAACCGGGAGACGAGTACATGCACGAGGAACCTGTTGAGAACGCTTACGAGGATCAAGCCTTCGACAACTCTGAGAACCTTGCAGGCAAGATGAACCTACCTTCGATATCACTTCTATCTTTGCTTTCTAGTACTCGCTCTATCGCTATGTTAGCTCTACATGCCATTGTTTATCATGCCTCCCTATTGCCATGTCAAACCTCTAACCATCCTGTCCTAGCAACCGTTGTTTGGCTATGTCACCGCTTTTGCTCAGCCCCTCTTATAGCGTTGTTAGTTGCAGGTGAAGATGAAGTTTGTTCCTGGTCGGAACATGGATATTTTGGGATATCACAATATCTCCTGTTTAAATTAATGCACCTTATATACTTGGTAAAGGGTGGAAGGCTTGGCCTTATGCCTGGTGACTTGTTCCACTCTTGCCGCCCTAGTTTCCATCATAGCGGTGTTATGTTCCTTGATTTTGTGTTCCTTACACGGTTGGGTGATTTATGGGACCCCCTTAACAGTTCGCTTTGAATAAAACTCCTCCAGCAAGTCCCAAACTTGGTTTTACCATTTGCCACCTAAGCCCTTTTCCCTTGGGTTTTCGCAAGCCCAAGGGTCATCTTTATTTTAACCCCCTCCCC
>NC_041389.1:103860457-103867681 GCF_002162155.2 Triticum dicoccoides | reverse complement strand
TCGAGTGTTGGTCCGAACTGAGCAGCCTGCGGGGCCACCTCGGGGCAACTTGAGGGTTGGTTTTACTCGTAGCTTGACTCATCCGGTGTGCCCTGAGAACGAGATACGTGCGACTCCTATCGGGATTTGTCGGCACATCGGGCGGCTTTGCTGGTCTTGTTTTACCATTGTCGAAATGTCTTGCGAACCGGGATTCCGAGGCTGATCGGGTCTTCCCGGGAGAAGGTATATCCTTCGTTAACCGTGAGAGCTTGTGATGGGCTGAGTTGGGACACCCCTGCAGGGTATATAATCTTTCGAAAGTCGTGCCCGCGGTTATGAGGCAGATGGGAATTTGTTAATGTCCGGTTGTAGATAACTTGACACTTGACTTCATTAAAATGCATCAACCGCGTGTGTAGCCGTGATGGTCTCTTCTCGGCGGAGTCCGGGAAGTGAACACGGTTTGAGTTATGCTTGACGTAAGTAGTTTCAGGATCACTTCTTGATCGCTTCTAGCTTCTCGACCGATGCGCTGCGTCTCTTCTCGCTCTCACTTGCGTATGTTAGCCACCATATATGCTTAGTGCTTGCCGCAGCTCCACCATATTACACCTTTTCCTACCTATGAGCTTAAATAGTCTTGATCTCGCGGGTGTGAGATTGTTGAGTCCCCGTGGCTCACAGATTCTACCAAAACAGATGCAGGTGCCGAGGATACTAGCGCAGATGGCGCAACTGAGCTGAAGTGGGAATTTGATGAGGCCCTTGGTCGTTACTATGTATCGTTTCCAGATGATCAGTAGAGGAGCCCAGTCGGGGCGATCGGGGATCTAGCATTTGGGGTTGTCTTCTTTTCATTTGAACTTGACCGTAGCCGGTCTATGAGTGTATTTGAATGATGTATGATCTTAATTATGTATTGTGTGAAGTGGCGATTGTAAGCCAACTCTCTTTATCCCATTCTTGTTCATTACATGGGATTGTGTGAAGATGACCCTTCTTGCGACAAACCACCATGCGGTTATGCCTCTAAGTCGTGCTTCGACACGTGGGAGATATAGCCGCATCATGGGTGTTACAAGTTCGTAATCAGAGCCATCCCCGACTTAGGAGCCCCCTGCTTGATTGTTTGCTGGCGATGTTGAGTCTAGAACAAAAGTGTTTTGAGTCTTAGGATTATATATATCGGAGAGTAGGATTCTTTTTACTCCTCATTCCATTCATCGCTTTGGTGAGGTCTCCTGACGTAGATGTTTTGACTTTCCTCTCCTCAAATTTCACTAAAAAAATTAGGATCACGCGGGTATCTTGGAATCATTCCGATGGTTTTGTGACGAGAACATTGTTCTTGGTGCCTCCTGTCTATTTATGTGGCTTTGACCCCGGGAGTCGAGCTCTGAGGTGTTGTCATCACTATGTTATCGTTGCAGTTCTGGAATACCTGAGTTTTGCCGACATCGAAAATCTCTTTTATGCAGTTGTTGGTGAGATAACCTCGACGCCACCCAGTACTGGGGCGCGAGTTCGGGAGTATTGCCATAACTCGTATAACGGATGCTTTTTGAAGGTTGAGGTACACGATTTCCGAAGGTTTCTTGGTTATGTGTTGACGGATGGATACAGCTGGATGTAGGGATTGTTAGTTTGGGTGAGATATATTGCTTCCCCTGTATCCCCAACACCAGATTGCATAACCAGAAAGTTTCGGGAGTTTATAGGTGGGATTCAAGTAGCTCTAGCATTTCTTCCCGCAGATATTTGGTTTGTGATTGGGTAATCCTTACCACTTATTTGTTCCAGTTGTACCTTGTTTATTTCATTCATCAATGTCTTATCAAGTGGCTTCTCACCTTTATGGACATGTGATGTTTACTTTGGAATTCATTCGTTCATCTTTGTTCGAATGTTTATTGTGAAGACTATATGTTGCAATTTCTATCCGTTGATTCAACTTGTCTATCTGTCTATCAAGATGCTAACGGATGTCACCCTCTTAAGGATGGCTCCGCCAACGCGTCAGAATCCGGAACGCAATGATGGGAGTCAGGTGAACCCTCCACCTCCACCTCCGCCTCCGGAGGCATGGCAAGCTTTGATGGCAGCCTCTAACGCCCATGCTCAGATGATGATCCAGCTCATGCAAGAGCGCAACCAAGGCCAAGGCAACCAAGGGAATCTAGGTCAAGGGCAGTTCAATCATCAGCCTCTATTTCCTACCCTCAACCAATTCCTTGCAAATCAGTCGAAGTCTTTCAGCTACTGTGTCAAGGCCACAGACACCGATGATTGGCTCGTGGATATCAACAAGCATTTTGAATGCAGCAATGTCAGGCCTGAGGACTATGTCAAGTTCGCTTCTTTTTAGCTCAAGGATCAGGCAGCTGATTGGTTCCAACAATACAAGGATTCCAGAGGTGGTCGAGTTATTACTTGGACTAATTTCTGTCGGGACTTTAAAGCTCACCATATTCCTACCAGTGTTGTTGAGAGCAAGCGTGAGGAGTTCCGCAATCTCAAGCAAGGCAACATGTCAGTGTACGAATACAACAAGCAGTTTCAGAAACTTGCTCGCTTCGCTAAGCAAGATGTTCCTGATGAGAAGAGTATGATCTATCAATTCAGAGGTGGCCTTAGAGAGGATCTGCAGTTAGCTCTCGTTCTTGTTGAGCCTACTCAGTTTGATCAATTCTACAATATGGCACTCAAGCAAGAAGGTGCTCAGCTCAAGTGTGAGGCTTCTAAGAAGAGAATCAGGGATGCAGTGCAATCATCTTCTTCCTCACAAGTGGCAGCTAAGTAGCAGAAGTTCTACCTTCCTCCTCCTCCGTTTCGTCAGCCTTACCAACAGAAGAACTCTGGTGGTCGTGGATCTTCCCACCCACCCAACCCAAGCTATCAGAACAAGTCTCAGCCTCAAGCTTCAAGGTCAAATGCTCCTTATCACCGTCCACTCTCAGAAGTGACTTGCAACAAGTGCCAGCTGAAAGGTCACTACGCGAACAAATGCTTCAATCAAAGGCGCCTTCCTCCTCCTCCTCCTGTGAGATCTTCAAGCAATGCAGTGGTCAAGCATAATTCCAAGTTTGCAAAGGTGAACATGATGAATGCAGCTCAGGCAGAGGATTCTTCAGATGTGATCATCAGTAATCTTCCTGTTAATGATATTCCTGCAAAAGTCTTATTTGATACTGGTGCATCGCATTGTTTCATGTCAAGACCGTTTTTTGCCAAGCATGAATTCTCTTCGTCACATTTGGGTTAACCCATGGATGTCGTTTCTCCAGGTAAACGGTTGAGCTCCAGTTTGGTGGTTCCGGATACCACAATCAAGATGGGCGACTATAAATTTCTGTCTTCTCCAGTTGTTCTTGGCGACTCTGATATTGATCTAATTCTCGGGATGGACTGGCTTTCTAAGCACAAGGCTCAGCTTGATTATGCTGCCAGGCAGATTCAATTGACACACCCTTCTGAGGATGTTATCATCTATGCCGCTCGCGATGAAACCATTCGGTTGTTTCCTCTCAATGAGAAGGGCGAGTTGGATGCTATTTCTCAAATTCCAGTCGTCTGTGAGTACCAAGATGTCTTTCCAGAAGAGCTTCCGGGTATGCCTCCTCATCGGCCAGTCGAATTCGTTATTGATCTTGAGCCTGGAATAGAACCCGTTTGCAAGCATCCATACAAGCTTGGACCCAAGGAGCTGAAGGAATTGAAGAAGCAGCTCGATGAACAAGAGCGTCTAGGCTTGATCAGACCGAGTTCATCCCCATGGGGTTGTGGAGTTCTTTTTGTCCAGAAGAAGGATGGCACGGACCGACTTTGCGTCGATTACCGTCCATTGAACAAGAAGACAATCAAGAACAAGTATCCACTTCCCAACATCAATGAGCTTTTCGAGCAACTCAAAGGTGCTAAAGTATTCTCCAAGCTTGACCTTCGTATGGGTTATCATCAGATTCGCATTCGTGAACAAGATATTCCCAAGACAGCATTCAGAACAAGCTATGGTTCTTATGAATATACTGTCATGTCTTTCGGCCTTGTCAATGCTCCTCCAACGTTCTCTTGCATGATGAACTTTATCTTCAACCCCTACACCAATGAATTCGTTCTGGTGTATCTCGATGATATTTTGGTCTTCTCCAAGAATAAGCAGGATCATGCCAAACATTTGCGATTGGTGCTCGACAAGCTCAGAGAGCATCCATTCTATGCGAAGTTTTCCAAATGTGAGTTCTGGCTTGATGAAGTTCTTTACCTTGGCCATATCATCTCTGCCAAGGGCATTGCTGTTAATCCCGCGAAGGTTTCTGCAGTTCTGAATTGGGAACCTCCTCAGAATGTCAAACAGCTCCGTAGTTTTCTTGGTCTTGCAAGCTATTGCCGAAGATTCGTTGAGAACTTCTCTAAGATTGCAAAGCCTCTTTCCAACCTCCTCCAGAAGCATGTCAAGTATGTCTGGATGCCTGAGTGTGACGTCGCTTTCAACACCCTCAAAGAGAAGCTAGTCACAGCTCCTGTCTTGACTCCTCCTGATGAATCCAAGCCATTCGAAGTATTCTGTGATGCTTCCCTTCAAGGTCTCGGTGCTGTGTTGATGCAAGAGAAAAAAGTTGTGGCCTATACCTCTCGTCAGTTGAAGCCTAACGAAAAGAACTACCCCACTCACGATCTTGAGTTGGCGGCAGTTGTCCATGCATTGATAACATGGAGACATCTCTTATTGGGAAGGCAAGTGGACATTTTCACCGATCACAAGAGCCTCAAGTATATCTTCACTCAACCCAACCTTAACCTCAGGCAAACTCGATGGGTCGAAATGATTCAAGAGTACAATCCGAGTATTGAATATACTCCTGGCAAGGCGAATGTGATTGCAGATGCTCTGAGCAGAAAGGCTTATTGCAACAGTCTAATTCTCAAGTCGTTTCAACCGGATCTTTGTGAAGCCTTCCGCAAGCTGAATCTTCAAGTTGTTCCTCAAGGTTTTCTTGCCAACCTCATAGTCTCTCCTACGTTGGAAGATCAAATTCGTGAGGCACAACTCCTGGATACCATGGTGAAGAAGGTGAAACGTGGTATTGACAAGGGAATTCCCAAATACAAGTGCTATCGCTTGGATGACAAAGATACTCTTTTCTTCAAGGATCGAATTGTGGTTCCAAAAGGCGATCTGAGAAGAGTCATCAGGAATGAGGCACACAATTCCCTCCTATCCATTCATCCTGGAAGTACAAAGATGTACCATGACCTCAAGCAGTCATATTGGTTGACTCGAATGAAGCGAGAAATTGCTCAATTCATGAATGAATGTGATGTCTGCAGAAGGGTGAAAGCAGAACACCAACGACCAGCTGGTCTCCTCCAACCTCTTGCTATTCCGGAATGGAAGTTTGACCATATCGAGATGGACTTCGTGACTGGTTTTCCTAAGTCCAAGCATGGAAATGATGCTATCTTCGTTGTCATTGACAAGCTTACTAAAGTGGCTCATTTTCTTCCTATCAAAGAATCTATCACAGCAGCTCAGCTGGCAGAGCTTTACACCTCCAGAATTGTCTCCTTGCACGGCATTCCACAATTGATATCTTCGGATCGTGGAAGCATCTTCACTTCTAAGTTCTGGGACTCCTTTCAGACGGCCATGGGCAGCAACATTCGTTTCAGCACAGCTTTCCATCCTCAAACAAGTGTCCAAGTCGAGCGAGTCAATCAAATCCTTGAAGATATGCTCAGGGCTTGTGTCATCTCTTTCGGTATGAAGTGGGAAGATTGTCTTCCATATGCCAAGTTCTCCTACAACAACAGCTTCCAAGCGAGTTCGGGCAAGACCCCATTCGAAATTCTCTATGGCAGAAAGTGTCGTACTCCTCTCAACTGGTCTGAGACAGGTGAACGCCAACTTCTTGGCAACGACTTGATCACAGAAGCCGAAGAAATGTGCAAAGTCATTTGTGTGAATCTCAAAGCCACGCAATCACGATAAAACGGTTACTATGATAGCAAGCACCGTGACTTGGCTTTTGAAATCGGAGACCATGTCTACCTCCGCGTCTCTCCAATGAAAGGCACTCGTCGCTTCGGTATCAAAGGGAAGCATGCCCCTAGATACGTGGGTCCTTTCAAGATCATTGGCAAAAGAGGCGACCTCGCCTATCAACTTGAGCTTCCATCCATCTTCGCAAACGTGCACGATGTGTTTCACGTGTCACAGCTTTGCAAGTGCTTCAAGACTCCTGAGCGCACTATCAACTTCGAATAAATCGACCTCCAAGAAGATCTCTCTTATCATGAGCACCCCGTTGCTATTCTTGAAGAAACCGAGCGCAAGACTCGCAACAAGTCAATCAAATTCCTGAAAGTGAAGTGGTCACACCATTCTGACCGAGAAGCCACCTGGGAGCGCGAGGATCACCTCCGTTCCGAATATCCGGAGTTCTTTCAGTCCTAGATCTCGGGACGAGATCCTCTTGTAGTGGTGGAGTGTTGTAACACCCCGGATGTAACTTTCCATCTTTGTAACTCCAACTCTTGCCATTTTCGGCTATGTGATATGATATTCCCTCTGTGGTTGGGTTTTGTCTTTTGTTTTGCATTTTATTCATGTCATGCATATCATATCATGTCATCATGTGCATCTCATTTGCATACGTGTTCGTCTCATGCATCCGAGCATTTTCCCCGTTGTCCGTTTCGCAATCCGATACTCCCACATGCACCGGCGCACCCCTCTTGTCTAATTTCGTGTGTGGGTGTTGAACGTTCTCGGAATGGACCGAGCCTTGCCAAGTGGCCCTGGTATAGCACCGGTAGACCACCTGTCAAGTTTCGGGTCATTTGGAGCTCGTTTGGTACTCCAACGGTTATCCGCATATCCGCAAAGGCCTCTTTTGAGTTGCAGCCCAACACCCCTCCAAAACAGCCCAATAACCCATCTAAGTCACTTCGAAGCTCTCCGTCGTCGTATCACGATCGTGTGGGCGAAAACCGCACCTCTTTTGGACACTCCTAGCTCCCTCTACCTATAAATATGTGCACTCCCCCGGATTTTTCGCAGTCCAACCCTAGCCCCGCTCCTCTCCGCGCCGCCGGACACGTCCGGACGGAGCCGGACACGTCAGTCCCGCCGCCCGCGTCCAATCCGAGCTCGCCACATGGGCGCTCCGCCGCCCCCGCGCCATCGGCTCGCCAGGCCCGCGGGAAGCCCGCCCGGCCCGCGTGCCCCGCCGCTGCTCGCCC
>NC_041389.1:103857925-103860004 GCF_002162155.2 Triticum dicoccoides | reverse complement strand
CCGCGGTCCCGAGCTCCGGCGACCGCCGCCGCGCTCCTCCGTCCCGCGGCCGCCCGGCCTCGTCCCCGGCCTCCCCCGACTCCGGCAGCCGCGCCCCGAGTCTCGGGCCGGCGAACCTCGAAGTCCGAGCCGGCTCAGATCCAGATCCACAACGGTTGACTTCTCCCCCCGTTTTTCGTCTAAGTCATTTCTGTGATAACATTTGTTGCATCTTCATTGCATCACATCTTCGCACCCATGGCTCCGTTTTGGGAGTGTAGCATACCGAATTGTTCGCCTCGAAGAGTATATCATTTCATCTCATTGCATCATTTACATTTGAGCTCATCTTGATGCCCGAAATGCTGTTGGAAGAGTGCTTCATAATGTTAGTTTCAGATTCTTATCAGAACGAGCTCTTTTGTCATTTTTGCCATGATTGATGTGTGCATCCTACGGACTTGATCCCTAAATGTGTTTTGAACTAGGCTATGTCTTCTTTATAGAGGTGCTTACCATGTACTTTTGTGATCAATGTGGTGACTAGCACAAGCATGCCAACTAGGCTTCGTGATAATGTTGATTTTAGTCCCTGTTCTGCTGTAATTTTGATGCCATGTAAACATGTTGCTACAGAGAGATCCATGCATAATTTGAGATACTTCAGTAAGGGTGTTTTGAACACATGGTTATGCTCTATCCGTCCATGGTCCTGGTTGCAATTATGGAGTAGTCTAGCATGTCATTTTCGTGCTCTACTTTTGCTTCAAAATGTTTCCTGACAGATTGTTTACATATTCAATTTGGCCAAGGTTGTTGTAGTTGATCCGTGTATGCTATGATGTTGTTCTTGCCATGTATAGCTTCTATGACATGTATTCTTGATGGATGTATGCTTAGTTTATCATGAGATGCTCTGTAGTGAGTGCATCAAGCTCGCGAAGGTGCCTTCGTAATTATGTCAATGCCATGCTTTGTTTGCTGAATCTATTAATGAAACTTGCTATGTTTACGTGGGTGCCATTATATTTTCTGATCCCTTTTGGCTTATGGTCAGTAAGGGACTTTTGATCTATGCTTTGAGTAGATTCATGCCATGCCTTATTTTGCTATTATAAGTTCCTGTAGCATGTTGATAACTTGCTCTGAACATTGCTTCGTGATGCTGTTTATGCCATGTCCAACCTGATATTTTTTTGCACTTTCTCCATGCTTGTTTGAACCTGTTATGATGTGATTTAGCCGTAGCTCAGTGTTCCTCTTTTGTATAGCATCTCCTGTAGATCATTGCCATATGCTTTGTTTTTATGTTGGGGTGCTGTAGCATAGTTTCTTGTTGCATGCTAAGTAGCATCGTGCTGTTACTCACAGCTTTGTGCCATTCTTGTCTTGCTTGCCATTTGCAAACCGTGCATCCGTTTCCGGTGATCCTTATATCGATTTCAACCGAAATCATCTCATCTTTCCAGCGGCATACTTGGTTTGCCAAGTTGATGCCTTGTTCATCCTTTTTTTTCCTCCCGAAGCACGCATACGCATAGCATATCACATCACGCATATCATGACATGTATTACATCATGTTGCTTGTGCATTGCATCGTGATTTATTGTGGTTCCTTTGCTTGTGTTCTTGCTTTGGGTAGAACCGGGAGACGAGTACATGCACGAGGAACCTGTTGAGAACGCTTACGAGGATCAAGCCTTCGACAACTCTGAGAACCTTGCAGGCAAGATGAACCTACCTTCGATATCACTTCTATCTTTGCTTTCTAGTACTCGCTCTATCGCTATGTTAGCTCTACCTGCCATTGTTTATCATGCCTCCCTATTGCCATGTCAAACCTCTAACCATCATGTCCTAGCAACCGTTGTTTGGCTATGTCACCGCTTTTGCTCAGCCCCTCTTATAGCGTTGTTAGTTGCAGGTGAAGATGAAGTTTGTTCCTGGTCGGAACATGGATATTTTGGGATATCACAATATCTCCTGTTTAAATTAATGCACCTTATATACTTGGTAAAGGGTGGAAGGCTCGGCCTTATGCCTGGTGACTTGTTCCACTCTTGCCGCCCTAGTTTCCGTCATACCGGTGTTATGTTCCT
>NC_041389.1:103828667-103857388 GCF_002162155.2 Triticum dicoccoides | reverse complement strand
TGTTGGTCCGAACTGAGCAGCCTGCGGGGCCACCTCGGGGCAACTTGAGCGTTGGTTTTACTCGTAGCTTGACTCATCCGGTGTGCCCTGAGAACGAGATACATGCGACTCCTATCGGGATTTGTCGGCACATCGGGCGGCTCTGCTGGTCTTGTTTTACCATTGTCGAAATGTCTTGCGAACCGGGATTCCGAGGCTGATCGGGTCTTCCCGGGAGAAGGTATATCCTTCGTTAACCGTGAGAGCTTGTGATGGGCTGAGTTGGGACACCCCTGCAGGGTATATAATCTTTCGAAAGCCGTGCCCGCGGTTATGAGGCAGATGGGAATTTGTTAATGTCCGGTTGTAGATAACTTGACACTTGACTTCATTAAAATGCATCAACCGCATGTGTAGCCGTGATGGTCTCTTCTCGGCGGAGTCCGGGAAGTGAACACGGTTTGAGTTATGCTTGACGTAAGTAGTTTCAGGATCACTTCTTGATCGCTTCTAGCTTCTCGACCGATGCGCTGCGTCTCTTCTCGCTCTCACTTGCGTATGTTAGCCACCATATATGCTTAGTGCTTGCCGCAGCTCCACCATATTACACATTTTCCTACCTATGAGCTTAAACAGTCTTGATCTCGCGGGTGTGAGATTGCTGAGTCCCCGTGGCTCACAGATTCTACCAAAACAGATGCAGGTGCCGAGGATACCAGCGCAGATGGCGCAACTGAGCTGAAGTGGGAATTTGATGAGGCCCTTGGTCATTACTATGTATCGTTTCCAGATGATCAGTAGAGGAGCCCAGTCGGGGCGATCGGGGATCTAGCATTTGGGGTTGTCTTCTTTTCATTTGAACTTGACCGTAGCCGGTCTATGAGTGTATTTGAATGATGTATGATCTTAATTATGTATTGTGTGAAGTGGTGATTGTAAGCCAACTCTCTTTATCCCATTCTTGTTCATTACATGGGATTGTGTGAAGATGACCCTTCTTGCGACAAAACCACCATGCGGTTATGCCTCTAAGTCGTGCTTCGACACGTGGGAGATATAGCCACATCGTGGGTGTTACACACAAGTAAAGAAGCAAAGGGCCATAGTGCATTGGAAAACCATGCGTCAAACATTCCAGTGAAAGAGTCAGACAGCAACGAGAAAAAGGCCACACCATCAGACAAGAAACATTGTGCTGTAAAAGATGTTGCCGCCACAAACATGGCGGTAACCCAGGGCAGCACTCAAACAAAACGTGAACCGTTGATCATACAAAACCTGGCCATCGAAGAAGGGACAAAAGACAAAGGGATCGAACACCTGTACAACAACGTCATGACAGCAAATAAGGACAAAGGGTAAGTTCATGTCAACACCAAAGAATTATTTTCTTCCAATGATTTCCTACCTTAAACATTTTATATGTATACCTGTAAATATATATGTTGCAGGCACGAGATTTTAATAAATACAGAGACGACAACAGTAACAGTCAGCCACATGGCACAAAGCTTCGACATTGGAAATCCAGTGCGCAGTGAAACCATGGCAGTCATGCTACAGATGTTGAAAAAGCAACTCAGGGGCACAAAAAGAAAGATTCTATCAACATACAACATCGTAGTAGAGATAAAGTTTCAACAATGAATACCACTCTATCGATCAATCAACCTCTCTGTACAATTGAATTTACAAATTTCTTCTATGCACATGTGACAAAACAAGCAGGGATCAATACGCACGGCCAACCATGAAGATCCATTCGAGTTGAAAAATAAAGACGAAGCACACATCAGAGACAAGACAATTCCTAAAAGGCTTAAAAGATTCCTTGATCTGGAAGAAGGAGAGAAACTACAAGATTTCGACATGGTAAGCACATCTCATGTTACAGATAAGAGATACAATCTCGGCACTACAATTACGTCTAACCATCAACAAATCATGACTAAATCCAAAAAGGACCCCTTATTTATTTATTTTGCATTTTTGCAGTTCTTTCTACCAGTTTGCATAGGCGGGCAAGTTCAACAAAAACAAGGAACTGTGGGCCACTACTTCGTTATTACAATTAACATCAAAAAAGAGCGCTTTGAACTCCTTGACTCTTTACCAATTGAATACACAGGCACAACGGACTACTTCAACATAGTAACAAGCAGAGTAAAGAGGATATGGAAGCAAATAAGCCCATTACTCCAACTGTCTCCAAGTAATATTGACCACTTCAAAATGGTCAAAATGCAGATGCCACTTCAGGGAAAAACGTAAGCACTACAAACTGTAAGTGCATCTAGTGCCCCTTAGTGATTTTGGTGTATTGAAGACTTATAGGTTAAGGGACTAATGCGTTTGTGAGTATACACAGGTCTATAAGTCTATGAGGAGTTTGATATTTACAGAGAAAGTCGACCCCTAAAAATGAAGTTCTTCAACGGAAGACTTTGATATTCTGAAGACTTTCTGAAGACTTTGAAAGTGAAGAAATTGTTGTGACCTTGAAGACTTTGTATTCATTTGTGGAACATGAAGCGTGAAGACTTTTGTTTTCGTAGTTTCATTTTTCTCTTTCTTGAGTCATAGGAAACACCGTACTGTTAAAGGGGGTCGAGCAAATACTAAGGAAAAATTTCCATGTGATGCTCAACTCAAAATCCTACACCTACCAATCCCTTCGAGTGAAGCCTTTGGAAATCTCATACAGTTCAGTCACTTTCTTCAGTGACAGAGATGAAGTTCTTCTGGTCGCTGATGAATTTGTTCTGACTGAGGAGTTAGGAATTCGTCAGTACGAATTACCTACACAGTGAGGAACATGATAGCCCTGAGGAATTTGAGAGAAATTTCCGACCTTTGCTGTGCTGCGTGCCAGCTGTCCCAAAATATCTTATCCACCTAACGGTCATATCATTGAAGGGCATTTATGTCTTATCATGTCGGGCTACTCCCTAGGATATAAATAGCCGCCCCCTACAACCACTAGCTGGTTGGCTGCTCCGAGAGAACTTGACACTTGTCATTTGAGAGCAACCCATCCTCCGAGGACTTTGAGCGAAAATCATTGAGTGAGGAAAACCCAAAACCAAACCCCTACAAACCCAAAGTGATTGAGCATCACTGAAGAAATTGATCCTGCGTGGATCCGACGCTTGTTACCTTTGAAGACTGTGCTTCTTCCAGACGGTTAGGCGTCAAGGTCTAGAGCATCCAAGAGGAATTGTGGATTGCCGAGTGACCAAGTCTGTGAAGGTTTGGAAGTCGCCTGAAGACTTACCACGAGTGATTGGACGAGGTCTGTGTTACCTTAGTTCAAGGAGAATACGGTGAGGACTGGGTGTCCTGAGCTGCGTGCTCAGCGACTGGGTGTCCGGGACTGTGTGTCCTCGAGTTTAAATACTCAGCCGCTCCAACCAGACGTACAACTGAGACAGCAGTTGGAACTGGTCTACCAAATCATTGTCCTCACCAACCTAACTGGTTCTATTTCCTCAACCCTTTCATTTCCTCAACCCTTTCATTTCCTCATTACTGTGTTGAGTGTTTGTTCATATCTGTGTTTGAAGACTTTGACTGAAGACTTTCTCAATTTCCTCAGTTCAATTTCTTCAGTCTATTTGTCTTCATCTTGTGTTATCCTGTGATTACGCTTTTTGTACTCTGTGCTAGTCTTCATTTCATCATGATGATCATGCTTGTATTCTCTTATGCTTACTTCTGAGTACTTATTCCGCTGCTAATAGTTCTTCGCTAAGGAATTTCCTCACCGGCAAATTCCTCAGTGAAGAATTCATAAAAATCGCCTATTCACCCCCCCTCTAGTCAACATAACGCACTTTCACAAACCTTTCTCCTTTTCCTTACTCATTATAACAATTATTAATGCAATCCATAAAAAACATAGGACATTAGGAAAACTTCACCTAAACTGCCCTACCTTCTCTGGACAGCGACAATAATCAATCATCCTTCTACCTACAGACTCGACTGTGCGTTCTATATGTTCATGAACGCAAAGCACTAGACCGACGATGGGGAAACAGTGTTACTAACAGAGGAACAAGTCCCAGAGTTGAGAAAGAAAATTCTCTATCAAATATTCTGCCAATACAGAGATACGGCCACACTGTCATTAATCAACTACACCGCAGGTTTGTCTTACTGAAGACAACAAAGTAAAATTCTACTTATCTAATTTTCAGAGACAAACCAATAAGTTTTTTATTTTATTTTAACAGATATGCTGAAATCTAAGGTCGATATGGAAGACAGTGAAATGGAACGAATACATTGTGACATAATTCAACAAGAGATTCCTCCAACTCCCGAGCAAATTGGGACAAGCGCTCAAGAGATAAAAGTTATTGACATTAATGACACAAGCAACAATGAGGAGAAAGAAGATTATCATTTGAGCGGCAAGGATACCGCCAAGGTGTCTGAAGAAGCACTCATGGAAGAACAAGCCCAGAAAGATCCTAATTTACATAGGGAACAACACGCGTAGACAGACACTGATTTACAAAAGGAAGACGAACGGAAAGATCCGCCGATAGAACCAGACAGACCACCCCCAGATAAAAACAACGAAGGCATAACACGCTCTCCTTTAGAAGTGGATAACAGGACAAAGACCGTACCAACTCGCCAACAACAGCTTTCCAAACAAGACATTAACCCTGTTGGCGAAGATCGCATACCAAGAACATCACCAGAGATAGAACATGCACAAGAAGAAAAGAAGGAGAAAGGAAAGATTTTATCAGAAAAGATACTTCAAAAGAGGAAATACGATGCTGAAGTCTCAATAGGACCGAGCACCAAAAACAACAACACACAAAAGGACACACCAACAACTGGGCAGCTTAACGAGCAGGCACAGTTCGGTCACGACAAGAAAAGGAGAAGGCATCATGCAGGAGTGCAGACAAGTTCCCCAAAACCCTCGACCATTCAATCACACGAGATCAGCTCAGCAAACATAATCTCAACTAAGAGGCCATTCAAGCGAGCAAGCAAGGAAATTGAGAAAGTCAACGCTCCAGCACTTGTTCCAGGAGATTTCATTTACAAAGAAAAGGCCATGCAACTCTATAGATATCTGATGAGCCGATAAGGACAAAAACAATGCGGACAGTAAGTAGATTCTCCTTGTTCCATGGAAACGATTACACAGAGCTGCACATTCTCTAACATCCAACTAACCATTCACTCACCTAATTCTAAACCCTCCTTGCTTGCAGAGAACAGCTATGTAAAACCTCAAAGAGCGAAGGCTACATTTCAGGAAAATCCTTCATGGAACAAGCAGGGAAAGAAAACGCACAAATGGAGGGCTCCATGCTAAACGCGTTACTGGACGAATGGACAGAACAGAAACAGTTCAACCCAGACGTCACAACTGTACTCCCTGCAGAATTTGCAAATGTATGCATACCTCACCCACAAAAACACCTCCGTCATTACTATGGTACAATATTTAACTAATACCACACACTCTCTTTCTTGAAGATGGTGCTAGATCTCAATTATAAAAGAGGGGAGCTATCAGAATTCAACAAAGACGATGCACTACAAGCATTTGAACAACTCGTGCGAGGTAAAAACATCCTGCACTCGAAGATGGTAAGTTTGGAACTATTACTGAACACACGACTTATTCTCCATGGGCTTCAACAATTAAATGAAATTCAATTTTTACATCAACAACGATCTCCTCTCTCAACGTAGATAATGATACCTCATCACACGGACAAGCACTACACGCTATATGTAATGAACAAGTACATAGATAGCATCGACATCCTTGACTCATTGAACTATGTAAACTACGCCGATTTGTCTTGGAGTAAACACCATGTGCATCGAGCAGAACTAGTATGTACTTTTTGTACATTTATTTATTCTTTTCCTCGCGATAGTATGATACTCTTACTTTTATCAATGCCGCACCCAAACAACAAAACATAAATGCAATCACATATGAGAAGGATGTCGGTGTTGATGAACAAGTACCACCAACTAAAAGACAAGAACGAACCAGACTGGGCAAGGATAGCAGAAAGGCCTCACAGGATCTGCACACCAAAGCAAAAAGGAACACAATGTGGACACTTCACAGCCCAATTTGCAAAACACTGGAATGGGAAAGAACTGGTCAAGGACAGAGAGGATTTTCATGTAAGTTACCAGTACATACGCGTCAAATTACTTTATTTCTTTATTACCGCAATTAGTTTATTCACAATGGTGGACAACACGTAACTATAAACCATGCATTTTGACATGCCTACAGCATAACAAGGTGGATGCAGAATGGAAACCAGAGTACGTATACACACTCATATTGGGTAAAACCAACCAAATAAAGCACCATCAACTTCCTGAAAAAATCAAAGTTTTCAAACCAGAGACTACAAACCTTTTTCCCCCATGAAAGGTAATATAACTATTTTCAATGTTACCACCACTCAACATGACAGGAGCTTCAAATATATCTTTTAGAAGCAACAGCCATAAGTTTTTATCTGTTTTGACAGAGCAAGACGAAAAGAACCAGGATCAATCAATGAGCACCAACAAATACCCGCAACACCAGCATTCGTTCATACACGTGCGTAAGGCAAACGAGCTCTACGACATAGTCATGAGTGACACATGGCAGGCCAAATTCAAAAGGTGAGTTGGTTCCTTTTCCAACTGAAATTAGTTAAAGTTACGCGGCAATCACAGAAATAAGACAGAAACTAGAAAGAACAATGAATTCCTGCTTATCAGCTTGCTTGTAAGTGACATTCTAAACAGAATTTTCTTCTACTGTTTTTCCTGTAAGCAGAGAAGTAGTATTCTCGGGAGAACAACCACAGGGGAACAGCGCAACTCTCACTGGATCAAACCTAAAGGAAATTTTTGGGCCTGCGAACAAGAAAAAATGTAAAGGAATGGAAAAGAAGGTGCTCGATGAGTTAGCGGAAGCATGGGAGGGAAGCAAGCAAACTAAATACAAAAGATATAGACTATTATTAGGCCCAAGCTTTGCAGAGGTAAATTTAAAAAAAAACAAGGATCATACAAACTCGTCTTTTTGCAACGATTGTTTAATCTCCTGGTACCGATCTGTTCTTTCTAACTCGTTTTAATGGTTTTTTATTTGTTGCCTGCAGAATATTTTGGGTTTAAAGGATAAAAGAAAATCTATTACACAATTCACAGATGATTTCGAACGAGAGAAGGATGCCTTGGTTCCTTTGTTCCTTAAGAAATGTCAATTAGACAAGCTCAAAACAGCAAAAATGGTAATAGCGTTAAAACTATATTCTAAACTCTCTTATAGCAATAAAACTCTCCTCTAACTAAATAAAAATAAGCATTTCAAACGAAATACTATATTCTAAACTCTCCTCTAACAATAAAACTTTTGTACCGCAGGTATTCATGCCATTTGAAAAGGAAGACAGATACACACTATTAGTGCTCGACAGATATAGAAGGAAGCTTCAAATCATTGAGCCTGAAGAAACCTCTCTTGAAGAATTGAAGAGGAAAGAATGCCTGAAAAATCAACATGATCTCCACGTGCATGATGGCAAATTAAGTAAGCAAATTGCTCAAATGGAAATCAACGAAGCCAGCAAAGAGAAGGAGCATAACAAATACCACAACCATAAAGACAGACTGGTAAGAATTGTAAATAACAGCGTCTTTCGGTTTTACAAATTACAGAACATGTCTCTCTAAAACAAAAACAAAATGGAATTCCCAGGTGCCGAGGTTCAAGGCAGAATACGAAATATTACTCGGTGAAAATTCAAAAAGGAAAACACTAGATGGGAAGTTCAATTTTTAAAGGACGTTCCAAAGGTGAACAAAGGTGAAACCCCGTTTGCTGTTCTGAGATTCACGCATCTCTTTGATGGCAACCACTTCGTCGAAGAGATAGACATTTTCGATGTAAGTTTTTGCTTAAAACTCACTATAAATCTGCAAGATATCATACAAGTACATGACATAATACTGATGTGTTTTTTCTCCTTATTTTTTACTGAATTTTTTATAGGATGGCACGGAACAATGGAAAGCACAACAACTGTTCAGGCTACTATTTAGCGATCAGAATACAATCAAACCCAGCAAAATGGGCGATGAGATAACAAAGATCTATGACGACATCAAGGAAAAGGAATAAAAAGTTGTTGATAAGCGAACAAGCCTAGCTAGGTTTAGAACACTAATCAGAGGAAATGTAATGCAACCAGGCTGAACTCACTACAACAAGGATGCAAATTTTTATGTTTCCAATTTAAATGCATTGTGTAGAATAAAGGTTGTGAAATATATTAGTATTAGTACACTACCTCTTTTTCACATCCGTCAAAACATCAGAAAACGGTTTAACCTCACATCATAGTGTGATAATGAAGCAGCAGACTCTTTTTATTGATGTAGTTCCTTGATTCTTCATTAACCAAGCATTCGGACACAAGTCAGTGCCCCAAGTCCGTCACTAGACATACATGCGTCACGTCGACACGCAGATACTCTACATACTCCTCAAGCGTGGCCGCCAGGTGACTTTGATGTTTCGCAAACATTCCTCCTCTCTGCAACCGCGTGCTGCCAAATGCCAGCAACCTACGGCATGCATCTGGCTTGAGTACAGACGTGACTCTCTTAATAAGTATTCAAACAATTGCACGTGGTGCCACCCACTCACGCCGTTAGAGGCCTCACTCCTATGCATCCACAATGGTGCCTCTCCTACCAGACCACCATGCATCCACAGGGTTGAGGGCCACTCATGCCCCTCGAAGCCCCACACCACTCCATGCCCGTGATGCCAGAACACGCATGACTTTCTAGAGACTTGACAACTGTGACTCCCTAACTGCGTATTTGGAACATGCTTTTGGTACCACACTTTAGAACATCCACAGTATTGATAGTTGTTCGAAACAACAAAAACCCAACTTCCGTGTCGGTTGAGTCTTCACCTCCGTGATTTATGTGCCTGCATCCATGTACCTAACATGTGACACCCCGCGACACTTACATGCTCACGGTACCACGCCCGTGTCTCTTCACAAACGTCACGGCAGTGCATCCCATGGCTTGCGTACCTGCATCCAGGTGCCTCTCTCACATGACACTTGTGATGACTCTTACATGCCCCATCCTGTCGCACAACCTTTGCTCTGCACACTTCCAAACCATGACCATGTGTATTCGGAGCTCACCTCTGCTACTCCATCCACGTGCCTCTAGATGGATGCTTGTGGTGCCTTCATTTCTGTAAAGAATTCAATTCCGTGCCTCCGACACCTACACTAACACACACTGGTGGCTCTACAGACTGCAAACATGTGCCTCTCTAACTGTGTATTCCAACCCATGCCACTCCTCAAGAAGTCGCACTTGTGTGCAAAACTAAACTGTACTTAGCGTAAAAAGACTGCTTTGTATTTAGTTGTTTTTAGACTAAAAAGCAAGATTACTGATTCAAAATCACAAGATTGTTGAATAAACATAGTACTTAGCAAGCCAGACAACCTGTTCAATCACATAAACAAACTAGAAACTTCACATAAGCAAACTTGTTTAACCTGATACAGGTGACATTAGAAACTGCTTCGTCCTAACAGAACTAAACTACGAACCTGAAACAATAGAAACGACAAGAAGAAACACAAGCAACTCCACAGCCAGTTTTCTATGTTTTCGTCATCACTAGTAGGCATAGTAAGGATCGTCATAATTCTTATCTGCCTCTTTTGCACTCTCCAGTCCTTCTCTGATGTTTTCAATTCTCTTCCAAGACTCGTAGGTGGCGTACGCATCTACCGCTGCATACTCAATGAGGTAATTTGGCAGTGGGCTGATCCCCCACAGTTTATGGTCTTCAACCCTGTCAATCTTATCCTTCATCTGTTTGTAGAATGGATGGATCACACTCCCTGCAACATCAGCCAAAGAGTGGTACCTCTTTCTTCCCTTGAACGGAACTCTCCATTTGCGCTGGATGTCGATGTACTTGTTGGGGTTGATCTCCAAACCAGAACTTCGCAGCATCTCTTTGTCACCTTCAATATTGAAGCCGGCAAAGGTGTAGAACCTGTCCTCCTTTAGGAACGGGCGCAGGCTCTTGGGCCTGCAAGGGGCATGACACATTTAAGGTGGATCCATCAAGTATCCATCAAGTAAATACTATTATAGTACGTATAATTTGTGGACGAAAAAATTTCAGAAACTGCTATGCAGAGTTCACAAACACAAGCACAAGCACAGCATGTCATTTTTATTTTTGGTAGTTACACTTGAATAAAAGACCTATGTACTCCTTACCCACGTTAACACATCAATTCAAGAAACTGAATTACACTAGAACATCAAATATAGAAACTACACTAGAACAGAAAGTGCACTAGAACATCAAGTTCAGAAAATAATCTCATACATCAAATTCATAAATTAATCTAGTGCATCAAATACATAAACTGATCTGGTGAGTCAAGTTCAAAATTTATCCTGCTTTATCTACTTCAGAAACTTCACTGATACATCAATTCAATAAACAAATTTAATCAAATTTCAGGGTGAAATGCTAACTAAACAGAAACATGGAGAGGTTGAAGTTGTAGGATGGTTCACCATTTAGTTTCAGCGGTGATGTGGTATACCAGATAGAGTTCCTCCACGCATAACTGCAGAACCGCTGCCCTCTGCGGAGGTTCGTCTTCCCTGGTATACTCGACATCAACGCTGATAAACTGAGGGTACAAGCCGCAGACCCTCTTCAGGATCCTGCTGATCATCTTGTCAGCTTCGTCAGGATTGCTGGTGCATACAACATCCAGCTTTTCCTTGACGTGGATGCCAACCTCCTTGAGGTGCACCTTGTATTCGTGCTTCTGATCGGGGACCTGAGCGTTGTCAACCTCGGTGCTCTGGTCGGACGTCTCACCACACGGACGCTTGGCAGACGGTTCATCCGCCATTACGCTCCTCCAACGATGGAGGCCTTGACATGGAGTTTGTGAGAGTTGCTAGTTGAGATGAAGCGACAATAGTGTTTCCGTATTTGAGCGGCTATGGAAGCGCAGTTGCCCTTTTGTGCCAAGGTTTGGGTCGAGGAGGAGGCGGTTGGACGAGGCCTCGTCGTGGTAATGAGGGCAGTAGACATGCACTCGCGGTTGCTGTGTGCCGGGGAAACCGCCGAGTGGCAATGCTCGCGGTTGCTGGGAAAAAGCAGCCTTCAAATCGTCCAATTAATCATGTAACAAATGTTCTTGCCTAAACCATTCAAGCACACACTGCACTGGCACACTTAGATAGAGTGCACTGCGTTCAGATACTAAGCACGTACTATGTTGAACTCCTCGCACCTTTCCCGATGCACGCCGCTACTACTGAACGACCAATGCTCTCTGACTACTATTCGCACCGATGCCTCTACTACCACACTCCCCGACGCATCACTCTCAAGTGCCCGTGGTGACACACGCTCGTAACTCTAAAGACTTCACAACCATGACTCTCTGAGTAAGTCTTCAGATGCATGCCCCTGCAACTACACATTTTTGCATCCACAGAGTTGATACCAGTGCCTCTATAATTCCAACCATGACGGTCTGAGTAAGTCTTCAGATGCATGCCCCTGCCACTACACATTTGTGCATCCACAGAGTTGATATCAGTGCCTCTATAATTCCAACGTCGGTGCCTGTAGAGCCTGGTGTTCCGTGTCTCACACGTGTATTAAGACGCTACGTCGAACAAAAAAAACAAAGCCAGGTGGCACGAATCTTGATGCTAAAATCAGACAGTCGGAGATAACAGACGGCTCCATCATTTCCAACTCTCCCACCTCCACTACTCTCTTGCTTCCTCTCTTCCACAATAAATCTCGAAACATTCCGTACTCACAAAAGGTCTCCTCTTAGGTTCAGTACTTCAGTGCCTCCTGTACCTACATCCGTGCCTCCTGTGCCTTCAATCACGTGCCTCAAGTGCCTACATCCACGTGCCTCGCGTGACACTTGAAGTGACTCCTATGGGGCCCATCGTACCACACCCTCGTCACTTCACAAACATGGTTCTCTAACCGGGTAGTCGGACCAATGCCTCTGCCAGCACACTTCTGTGCATCCAGAGAGTGCACAACCGTGACTGCACAAAACACACGTACGTGCCTGTTGTGGATTCACCAATTCTCCCTTCTGTAACTGCACCCACGTGCCTCAAGTGCCTAACGTAATAACATGCGCAGTGACTCTTACATGGCCCCACTGCCACACCCGCGTAGCTCCCAAGACTTCGCAACCGTGCCTATTTAACCGAGCATTCTAACACATGCCTCTGCCACCACACTCTTCTACATCCTGAGCGTTGATACCCGTGCCTCCAAAATCACCATACCGTGCCTGTATTTACTTCATTTCAGTGCCCCCTATGCTTACATCCGCGTGCCTCACGCGACACTTGCCTGTCCCGTGGTCCTCTAACTGCCTATATAACCCACACTTCCGTGCCACCTATGCCTGAATGTACGTGCCTATAGAACCTGCACTTCCGTGCGTCGTGTTCCTGCATCCACATGCCTCTAGAGAGGCTCCACTTCATCACTACCATGTGACTTCACAACCGTGGTGCCTTGATTTCTGTGCCTTACGTCCTTGCACCCACGTCGCCTCACGCGACACTTGCTGAGACTCTTATGTGCCAAGTAGTGTGACACCCACGTCACTTCACAACCGTGGTTATCATTTCCAACTCTCCCACCTCCACTACTCTCTTGCTTCCTCTCTTCCACACTAAATCTCGAAACATTCCGCACTCACAAAAGGTCTCCTCTTAGGTTCAGTACTTCAGTGCCTCCTGTACCTACATCTGTGCCTCCTGTGCCTTCAATGTCGTGCCTCAAGTGCCTACATCCACGTGCCTCGCGTGACACTTGCAGTGACTCCTACGGGGCCCGTCGTGCCACACCCACGTCACTCCACAAACGTGGTTCTCTAACCGGGTAGTCGGACCAATGCCTCTGCCGGCACACTTCTGTGCATCCAGAGAGTGCAAAACCGTGACTGCACAAAACACACGTAGGTGCCTGTTGTGGATTCACCAATTCTCCCTTCCATAACTGCACCCACGTGCCTCAAGTGCCTAACATAATAACATGCGCAGTGACTCTTACATGGCCCCACTGCAACACCCGCGTAGCTCCCGAGACTTCGCAACCGTGCCTATTTAACCGAGCATTCTAACACATCATGCCTTTGCCACCACACTCTTGTACATCCTCAGCGTTGATACCCTTGCCTCCAAAAGCAGCATATCCGTGCCTGTATTTCCTTCATTTCAGTGCCTCCTATGCTTACATCCATGTGCCTCACGCGACTCTTGCCTGTCCCGTGGTCCTCTAACTGCCTATAGAACCCACACTTCCGTGCCACCTGTGCCTGAATGTACGTGCCTGTAGAACCTGCACTTCGGTGTGTCGTGTGCCTGCATCCACATGCCTCTAGAGAGGCTCCACTTCATCACTACCACATGACTTCACAACCGTGGTGCCTTGATTTCTGTGCCTTACGTCCTTGCACCCACGTCGCCTCACGCGACACTTGCTGAGACTCTTATGTGCCAAGTAGTGCGACACCCACGTCACTTCACAACCGTGGTTATCATTTCCAACTCTCCCACCTCCACTACTCTCTTGCTTCCTCTCTTCCACACTAAATCTCGAACATTCCGCACTCACAAAAGGTCTCCTCTTAGGTTCAGTACTTCAATGCCTCCTGTACCTACATCCGTGCCTCCTGTGCCTTCAATATCGTGCCTCAAGTGCCTACATCCACGTGCCTCGCGTGACACTTGCAGTGACTCCTACGGGGCCCGTCGTGCCACACCCACGTCACTCCACAAATGTGGTTCTCTAACCGGGTAGTTGGACCAATGCCTCTGCCGGCACACTTCTGTGCATCTAGAGAGTGCAAAACCGTGACTGCACAAAACACACGTACGTGCCTGTTGTGGATTCACCAATTCTCCCTTCTGTAACTGCACCCACGTGCCTCAAGTGCCTAACGTAATAACATGCGCAGTGACTCTTACATGGCCCCACTGCCACACCCGCGTAGCTCCCGAGACTTCGCAACCGTGCCTATTTAACCGGGCATTCTAACACATGCCTCTGCCACCACACTCTTCTACATCCTGAGCGTTGATACCCGTGCCTCCAAAAGCAGCATACCGTGCCTGTATTTACTTCATTTCAGTGCCTCCTATGCTTACATCCGCGTGCCTCACGCGACTCTTGCCTGTCCCGTGGTCCTCTAACTGCCTATAGAACCCACACTTCCGTGCCACCTGTGCCTGAATGTACGTGCCTGTAGAACCTGCACTTCCGTGCGTCGTGTGCCTTCATCCACATGCCTCTAGAGAGGCTCCACTTCATCACTACCACGTGACTTCCCAACCGAGGTTCCTTGATTTCTGTGCCTTACGTCCTTGCACCCACGTCGCGTCACGCGACACTTGCTGAGACTCTTATGTGCCAAGTAGTGCGACACCCACGTCACTTCACAACCGTGGTTATCTAACTGAGTACTCGGACCCGTGCCTCTGCCACCACACTTTTTGTGCATCCAGAGAATGCACGTCTGTGGCTGTGGTGCATTCATTTTATGTGCCTTGCGTACCTGAAACCACGTGCACAACATGACACTTGCCGAGACTCTTACGTCCCCCGTAGTGCCACACCCACGGAGTTCACAAATATGGTTCTATAACCGAGTACTCGGACCCATGCCTCTGCCGCCACACTTTTGTGCATCCAGAGGTTGCACATACGTGCCTATGGTGCCTTCATTTCTGTGCCTGCACGTACCTGCACCCACGTGCGCAACTTGACATGCGTGGCTCCTGATACTTCACAACCGTGCCTCTGTAACCAAGTGTTTTGACACGTGCGTCTGCCACTGCATTATTTTGCATACGTAGGGTTGATACCCCGTGCTTCGACAAGCCACAAGTCCGTGCCTCCGCTGCCTTGAATGTCGTGCCTCCTTATGTACCTGCACCCACATCCGCAACGTGACACTTACGTGTCCCGTAGTGCCACACCCACGTGACTTCACGACCGTGGTTCTGTAACCGAGTAGTCAGACCCATGCCTCTGCTGACACACTTTTCTGCATCTACAGACTGCACACCCGTGACTTGAGAAAACACACGTACGTGCTTGTTGTGGATTCACCTTTTCTCACTTCCGTGCCTGAACCCACGTGCCTCACATGCCTAACACAACATACGCCGTGACTCTTAAATGGCCCCACTGCAACGCCCGCGTCGCTCCTGAGACTTCACAACCATGCCTCTTTAACGGCGCTTCTAACGCATGCCTCTGCCACAGAACTATTGTACATCCTCAGCGTTGATACTCGTGCCTCCAAAAGCAGCATGCATGTGCCTGTATTGCCTTCATTTCCGTGCCTCCTCTGCTTACATCCGCGTGCCTCACGCGACTGTTGCATGTCCCGTGGTTCTCTATCTGCTTGTAGAACCTACACTGTCGTGCCTCTTGTGCCTGCATCTACGTGCCTGTAGAACCTACACTCCCGAGCCTAACATCAAAAAAAACAGATCTTGATTCTCAAACAGACGGTTGAAGATTAGAGACGGTTCGATGGTTTCCATCTCTCCCTCCCTCTTCTACTACTTTGCTTCCCCTTCCGCAAAGTAAATCTCAAAACCTTCATCACTCCCGCACGCTCTCCTCCTTCCTTCTGCACACAAACACAAATTCGAAGTAGAATTCGCGTCACCGAACAAACCGCCACCGCATTCCCCAACCACCCTCCAATCCGACATACACACAGCCACACACTGCCCGCGAGAACACCAATAACCCCGCCGGCTGCGGCGACCGATGGTGACAACTTCGACAGCGGCGGCGGAAATCGCAACGAAAAAAGAGCAACGACACAATAAGCGGATGGAACCAAAGAACACCACACAACTAATTGAAGGTAATTATCATTCTATCCCACTCCATTCCACCGGGTAGATCGTAGTGATTTTTCAACTTCAAGGAGCAGCAACCCTAGCCACCGCTACCAAGGAGTTTTCGAATAACCTAAAATCAATTTGTCTAACAAATTGAACTGCCGGAGAGATGAGATTTAATAGAAATGCTACAGCTCTCCGCCCTGGAATTTTCGCCATACGATAAGTGCTCAAAGCTACTAAACCTGAAACGTCACTAACTAGAATACGTCGATAGATCCAAACCCCGCAAGCATCCTGAGAGGCCAAAACCTGAAAACCGTACGACATTTTCTACATGTTTGTCCCTTCAATGTAACCGTTTTTTAAATTAAGTGCCTCTGGTCTGAAAAATCGTGAACACAGAATACCTGTACCATGTGCTTCTAGTGTAAAACAAGTCGTGCCTCTCTATACATACAAGTTTGTTTTCACACCACGCAGCTTTTTTTCTGCGACACTCAACTCTGCTTCTAACACCTGCCCATTTTTTTATGCAGCAATGAGAAATCCTCGCGAAGAAGCTAAAACCCAGCAAAATACTGACGAAGACCCTACTGAAGAACATGCAATCCAGCAAGCTCCTATCCAAGGTTTGACCAAAAGAGTCCACTGCCTATCTGCAAAAACCTGTATTGAGACATTAATAACTTAACTGCTATCCTTGACAACAATAACTTAACTATGTCTACAAATAAAACTACCTGCTACTTTGGACAAACATGTAGAAATATCATCTGCAGAGTGCATTTTTGTCTCAGAAAATGCTTCACCCTAACTTCACTTACCCAGCTCCACTCATAACAATAATTAATATATTTTTTTCAATCCCCTTATTAGCTCAATCGGCAATAGTAGAAATAACCTTTCTTAACCCAAAAAAGAAAACTAAAAATCCCCTTTTGGGAATTTCACATTCCTTATGCATAACCGTCGAAGATATATATTTTAAATGTATATAAATTATTTTCGGACACAAGAATATCGTTTTTCGTCACCTGGTCATTATGCAGGACACAAAGACGGTGATATTGACAGCACACAAACACAAAGCATGTCTCCTCATTCATCAGAAAAGGACACAGAACAGACCATGAGGAACAAACCACCTGCGGCAGAAATGGTAACTTACACCAGGCTCAACAGGATTAAACACCTAGCAACAAGCAAAAAAAGAGAAAATCAGATACCAGCACTGTTTTTACTCCTGGAGCAAAAAGGCAAAAGAAAAAGGAAAATGCTGAAAACATCGTCGACACTGGTACCTTGCAGCATCAACCATTACCTCTAATGGTACTCCCGCCAACAGAACCAACCGGCACGAAGAAACAAGCTGAACGCAAGAAGAAAAACAAACGGCAAAGGGTAGAAAAAGAACAAGACGATACCAACAGCAAAGGTTCATATACCAATGACGACGACGATGACTGACAGCATGATGCAGATTTCATTCCTACAGACGGCGATGATGCCGAAGAGCACGACAGCGACACAGAACATGACGACGATGTAAAAACACACTTATGCACTAATTTTGAATACCACTAGGGATCTAACATTCCTTTCTAACAAAACCCTTTCTTTTTTTCTTCTGAAATAGCCCAAATCAGGCAAGAAGGACAGAAAGAGAAGAAAGACAAGCAGGAAAGAACTAGTAGTACCAACAGTTGACGAAGAACAGCAAGAAACATACGAAGAGAAATGCCAAATCAAGGCAGGGGCAGCATTCGCCCATGTCAAGAAAGCATGGAATTTACTTAAAGATTGTCACAAGAAAGATATTAGGACGGCAGGATTTGGCAGCATAGAGAACTGCAAAATAACGGGCTCCATGTGCAGACCGCTTGCAGCACACATCTACGACAACCTCAACACAGAAATCATGACAATAACCTTCGGTGATACTACTGAAGACAAAAAAAATCAAGATAACCAAGGAAGCTACCCACAAGGTGTTTGGATACCCAAACGGCACGCAAAGGTCAGCACCAAGGCCAGAGACTAGCCTAGCTTCAATGAAAGAACTGATGTCAGAGCTTGGCTTCAAAGATACAAAATTCGCGCCAAAACAATTGTTCGAGAAGCTACAAATATTGGTGGAAATAGATGATGAAGAATCAAACAGGAAATCAGTTAAAATATTTTTCCTTATTTTTTTCCACAATGTTGTCTGCGGGTCAAGCGCCGCTATCTTCGCCCGGACAGCTATAATGGTCAAGGACATGCACTATCCAGAAATGGCAAAGATGGATTTCTGCGAGGTAATCGTCGAATGTATTAGGGAAGGAGCCAAAACATGGCAGAAGCACAGGATGTTGCCTCAGGAGGAAAAGAACAAAAAGCACATCAATGGTTTGGCATAGGTACCAGTAATCATGTACCTTGACTCCCTGCTGCTGCCAACCGACACAAAAGAAATGCGGAAGATTGCAAAGACAATGGACAAAACCTCATTACCACGAGCAAACCATCTCAAATAGAGTGACCTAGCGAAAATAGCTAGAGCAAACATGAAAACGGACGGAAAAGCACGACCAGATGACTATGAATTTGGCAAGATACAGGTATAGCTCTGTTGTACATAAATCAGTACTTCCCTTTTTGAAAACAGTTTCCATTCTAATCAACTCCATTCCACCAAAATGATGCAGACATGGAAAGGAACAGCAGAGAGGATCTTCTATACCAGCACAGCATCAACTTCGTCTACAATTCACCAGATAGCAGGAGAACATCGTAAAGAACAGTAACACCAGCACACAACCAAGCTGCTACCACCTCCACCCAAGCGCCGGCGCGAACCACGTATCGGCACCAGTGGAAGCACGGAACCAAACAAAAACATCAGCACAGGACCAGAAGAAAGATTCCAAAGGATAAACAAATTGTTGGAAAAAAGTGCTCCATGAAGCAGAACAGTTACCCACAGTAACCACCAGGGCTAAACACCGATGCAACGAAAAAGAAGATATTGGATGAAAAAGCAAGGACAAAGTCCTGCAACAAACAATTGCCCTGATGGATTCTCTAGAACAACTCAGACAATTTCAGGACATAGTTTGCACAAGGTACCTCACAGACAATGCGACCCTGCAGACGCTAGAGCAAGCAGTTCCAGCAGCATCAAGTAGACAAGTCAATGCCAGCCGCACGAATGAAATAGTGGCCACAACAGAACAAAGAGAAAGGAGAAGAGGTAAGAAAGAAGAAGAGGGCAAAGAGAGGAAGAGAAGAACAAAATCAAGGAACATGGGCATTGACAAGAAGAAGATAAAGCGGCAAAAATAGGTAAATAAATAGTAATGCATGGTGCCATCCGCAAGCAAAACCCTGTTTTCATACCTCAACTGAAAAAGAGTTGTGTCAATGCTTTCAGGAACGTACCAATAGCACACCAGGCCAAGATGAGCTCCAACAGCAGGATGGCGTCAACAACCCCAAAAACAAGAATGAACGCAACAAACAAAGCAACCTCACAACAGACAGTGCTACAACAACAACTACTCCAACACAAGCACAAGATACGATCAACGTCAGAACCAGTGAAGAGGTCAGTATGAACATCCATTTTTCCTTTCAAAACTGGATAGAGTTATAAGTTAACTGACAAACCTTCAACAAAATATAGGCTCAGCTGGAGAACAATCAAGTCAGCAACCCCGTCAACCAAATGCAGGAGGCTCACCCACAATCAACCGTTAGCATAACAAACAACAAAGAAGAAGAAAACAACTAAGAGGAGGTAAAATTCCACAGCCCACTACACCCCACACTGGAAACTCATGATGGCAGAAAAGAAAGTGAACCACAAACTCATATTGTTTGAACTCCAGGTATCACAATCACTGCAAGACCAAGAGACAACCAGTGTTGAAATTGAACCCCATAGTGAACCTCAAATAGACAAAGGAGTCACAGAATAGGAAGTTTGTGCACAAGAGATTTCCAGTGCCACAACATTACAGATCACCATCACGAGTACAAAGGAGAAAACCCAAGACATCCAAGCCAATGAGGAACTAGAGACTGTTATACCTGGCAAAGAAACAGTCGATGCAGGCACAAATAACCCAGTCATCAACACAGAGGTAAAAAATCAACAACAAACCCTTTCCAAACCATTTATGATGTCTGAACTACATAATACACCCACCACCGCAATACAACAATTATAAGGCATGTCTGACCCTTTTCTTTGAACAAATGCAGGAAACAAACAAGTACATTGATCTGGAAGATCAAGAAGCAGCGCAACCAAAGGAAACTGGAAAACACACAGAACTTCAAACAACAACATCTAAAGAGGTGAGGCTACAAAGCTGAGGCACAAATGAACTTCAAACTATAATTTCAATTTTTTATTGAACGGGAAGAGGAAGCAAGCAAAAGAACTCGCATAAACATTGAACAAGAAAAAGTAGAGGACGAAACAAGACAAGGAGAAACCGTAGTTCCAGCAGGAGACAGTCCTGCAAATCCAGGAAAGAGGTCTTATAAAAAAATTGTAACTCAACAATCAGAGATGCACCCATTTCTTAAATATTTTTTCTGTTGGTGCAGGCACAAGAAGCTCAGGAGAGCACCAACAATCAAGACCATCAAACACAACCAGAGGAGCCCAATGAACAACCCAAACATGTTCATCAAACGGTAGACAATAATGCCACTGAAGACCAAGCCACCAAAAATTCAATCACCAAACAACAGCTACCAGAGTCAGCGCCAGCGTCAACGATTGAAAAGGTGAAGTTATGAAACTTGCAAGCATGAAATTATAAAATTGCCGCGTGGACAATTAAATAAACTCCAACCTACCACACCTGTACTCACTCCAATGCACTCTCACTTTGCCACCTCTATATTTGAATAGCTGTAAGAAAAAAACAAAGTCACTGACGATGAACAGCAAAAAAAGAGCAAGAGAAGGACCCAAAAACACCACGCGAAGAACATGTAGAACAATCAACAGTAACAAGTACAGAGGTGAAAACACATAATACCTATGAATTATCTTATAGTTCAAAAATATACATTTCACATTTCACTACTTTCCTCAATCACAGAGAGAGGAGACAGATGAGGAAAAGGAGGCAAAAGAAGAAGAGCAAAATGTTCTTCAAACGGCAGACATCAACATCAAAGAAGACCAAGCGCCAAAATATTCACTCATCGAAAAAACCGTAGCAGAGACGGCAACAGCGACAACGACTGAAAAGGTAAAGTTACATAAGTTGATCCTCTGAAAGTATAAAATAGCTCTGTTGAAGCTCAAATGCACTGCCACTTAGCCACCTGTGTGTTTCAAAAGATACAAGACAAAAACAACGGCAGCGGCGATGAACTCCAAAAGACAGAACAGGAAGATGCCCAAAAACCTCCACTCAACGAAGAACAAGCACAACAGTCAGCAGCAGCAACGAGAACAGTAGCAGAGACAACAGAAACAGCAACGACTAAGAAGGTAAAGTGACATAAGCTGATTCTACGAAAATATAAAGTAGTTCCATGGTTGAAACTTACCACCTTTATGATTGAATAGCTGCAAGACAAAAACCATGACAGTGACGATGATCACCAAAACAAAGAACAAGACGGTACCCAAGAAACAACACCCAACAAAGAACAGGTGGAACAGTCAGCATCACCAACTACAGCTCAACAGGTGAAGTTGCACGAAATGTTTCCACAAAACGACAACTTAATTACAATCAAAATAGCTCAAAGCATGCACCGAACGCTTCGCTATTTTCCCATAACAGCTGCTATAATTAAAATAAAGTAGCAAGTTAAATCATTTCAATGCTTTTTAAATGACAACGCAGAAACACGATGAAGGCAACCACGGAGATACAACCAATGAAGCAAGCACACAAATTGTTCCAGAGAAAGAACCAGAAACTATCGAAGAAAACCCTACGCCGTCGTACGATGCCAATTCCCCTTGCAGACAGGTCAGTGCCATCCAGGTCGAGACTGAAAAACAAGACGGAAAAAACCACTAGCAAGACATAACGGTTGACAAGGAAAAACATGATGCCAATAAAAGCACAGACGACTCAAATAAGGATGGAGAAGAAGCTGAACAAAAGGGTACAACGCAAAAAGAAGAAAAAAACATGCCGCGGGAAGCAGAAGAAGAACAAGAAAGGAACAACACTTGACACGACATATCTTCCAGCATCGAAGCAGGCAAGACAATAGAAACATAATTGCTATCTTGTGATCCTTGTGACTTGGAATTATTTATATTAAATTCAAAATCATCGCAGGCACAGTGGAGAAAGGTGGCAAAGATAGCGATTCCGTCAAAAAGCCATCGAAGACCTGTACAACGCTGTATGCAAGCCATGGACAAAGAGAGAAATGTAAGTTCATGCAACTAACACAGAAAACATTCTTACACACGATCATTTTGATTGTATCATGTGTGAACCAAAACATTTTTCTAAATATACTTTGCAGGGATCAGCTTTTCATTATAGCGGACAAGTTTGATGTAAATCTAGGACATGTCTCCGAAAGCTTCAAGGTCGGTAAATCAGTACGCACCGAAGCAATAGAGCCCATGCTAACAATCTTGAGAAAACAACTCAATGGAACACGGAGAAAGATTCTGTCATTAAGCAACGCTGTAAGTAAATATCATGGCAAAAGAATCACGTTTAAAACACTATATATGACTTTATAAATAGATAAACTTCCCCTATAGGTGAACTGACAAATTCCCTTTGTCTATCTGTAACGAAACAAGCAGCACTCAATAAGGGAAGCTAACGACGAAGATCCAATGTGCTACAAAAATAATGATCAACAACAGAATAGAAAAAAATTACTACCTGCAAGGCTTATATCATTTTTCAACATGAAAGAAGAAGAAAACTGCAAGATTATAACATGGTAAGGAGATCAGCTGTTTCAAAAACAAAACACAATTTACGTATATGCTATGCAAAGTTCTCTTTTTATTTTATGTTTCTAAATATAAGAATATTTCCAAATGTTTTCTTTTTATTTTGTGTTTTGCAGTTCCTTCTACCATGTTCGTTGAGCGGGTTTGAGCAAGACGAAACTATAAGCCATTACTTCACCATCACAGTTAACATGCAAAAACAGCGTTTTGAACTCCTCGACTCTTCAACTGCATATCCAGGCACAATAGAATTCTTCAACAATGTAACCAGCAAATTAATGAAAATCTGGAAGCACATAAGCACAGAGCTACAACTTTCAGAAAAAAGCATCGACCATTACAAAAAGGTCAGACTGCAGGTGCCACTTCAAGGAGAAGACACATAAGCACTTCCAACATCTTCAGTTATTTCTTTTTTTTTAATACAACATTCAATACTACAATTACTGAAATAATTCTGTTCTTTCTTCTTTTCAATACAACAATTACCACTACCATTGCTCAATTTTTTCTCTTCTTTCCGTTTCTTGAATGCAACAATCTTACCAATACCATTCATCTAAATGCAGAATGGACTGCGCATTCTACATGTACATGAACCTGAAGCACTACTCCAGTGATGGAACAACAGCAACCTTAAAGCCAGAACAAGTACGAAAGTTGAGGAAAAAGGTTCTATATCAACTAATCAGCCAACACAGAGGGAATACAAAACTGTCACTAATCAAGTGTACAACAGGTAAGTCTTTTCAGAAACTAAATCTTACAGTTTCGTAACACTAGAAGAAGTATTTTTTTAATTATTGTTTTACAGATATGCTGAAATATGAAGTAGATATGGAAGACAAAGAAATGCAACAAGCAGAATGTTGCGTACTAGAAGAGTTTCCGCCAACTACCGGGCCAAAAGAACATATTATGCATGCGGCAACCACACAAAAGCATGAAGTTATTGATATATCCAGTAAACGCAAAGATATTATGGATGTCAGCAGCCACGCCGTTGCCCAACAATCTTTCACAGTCCACGAACAAAATGATCCACCAATAGAACCAGATCAACCACCACTAGACGACAAGATACCACACCATGCCGAAGAGGAAACAGACGAGCAAAATATCAACAGCAATATCACGACCACAGAGCAACTGGAACAAACAGGCACTGATATAAAAGAGGATGACAGAAGCAACGACGTACCAAATACACAACAATAGGTTTCCGAGCAGAAGAAACAGCATGTTCTTCTTCAAGAAGAAACAGGTTCAACAAGCAATCAGCAAGGCACCTCCAGCACCATCTCTTTAGACTTCCTAAAACCAAAAACAATGGAAAAGCAAGAAGAAGTTGACGAATTTCTTTCAAGCCTTAATCCACTACAACTATAGGTGTACAACGACCATATAAAGATGGGCTCTAACTTTGATTTAATCAAAACATGGCTGAACGAGCATGAAAGCTATGAATTCAACAAAAATCCCAAGCCATATCTGACAATCTTGCAGCAAGAGTCAGGAGAACATTCAATGCCTCAATCATCTAAGAACAGCTCATACAAGAAAATCTCGGTCAAGAAAAGGCCGGTAAATCCTTCAAGAAGCCTCCTTGGAGAAATCAAGATTCCTACATTTGTCCCAGGAGATTTCAAATTCATGAACAAAGCCAGAGCACTCCATGAATACCTATTCAACAAAGAAGGACATGACGAATGCGGAGAGTAAGTACTTTCTCTTGCATAAACAAAAAAACAAACAAATGGTGCCCCTTTTTAAAACAGCCTAACTAATGTATAAACTTTTTCTGCTTGCAGTCTAAACGTATATATTAGCTCGACGCGACCCGATTGGATTACAGGAAAACAAATAATGGCACAGCTAATGAAAGGAGATGATGGACAGATTGAGGGCTCCATCGCAGCAACAATACAACACAACCGATAAAGCCATACTTCCCGTAGAATTTGCAAACGTATGAAGTCCATTTTGACAAAAACACTTGCATCATTTCAGTGAATACAAAGATTGAACTAAAAAGTAGAAAACTTTTTGGTCGCAGGTCGTGATCGGTGTTAAAACTGGAGAGGAAAGAGGACTAGCAGAATTCAATGAGGAAGAAGCATTGAAAGAGTTTGCACCCCTTGTAACAGGCAAGGAACTTTTAAAGAAAAAGCTGATAAGTTAATAGAAATATAGAAACATAACTCATTCTTCCTACAGATTGCACATTCATATGTCATTTAATTCTCCTGACAAGAATTAACTTTAACTCACTCTGTCTCCAAACACTGCAGATTATGATACCTCACAACACAGATAAACACTACACACTGTACGTGCTCAACAAGTACACGAACTCCATCGACATACTTGACTCACTGAATTACAGACATGAAGATGAGAAAAAACATGGAAAACACACCATAAGGACCACCAAGAACTGGTATGTCAATTCAACCTTGTTTTCCAATTAGTTTTCCAATTCCTGCATTCCCTTTATTAATGGCAAAACCCAACAATAACACGGATTAAAAGGATGCACGCACTCATGAAGAAGCATTACGGCAAAGCGGAGCTACAACAGCAGGGTACCCAAACTGGTCGAGGATAGCACAAACACCTAACAGAGTTTGCGTGCCAAAACAGCAGGGTACCCAATGCGGACACTTCATGGCTCAATTTGCAAAATACTAGAATGGCATTGAACTCATAAAATATGATGAGGATTTCGATGTAAGTGAATAGTACAAGAGCAACAATTTTAATTTTTACAAACAACACTACTTGAATACTTCAATATCCGGTAACCTCCATGCAGCAAAGCAACGTAGATGCCGAGTGGAAACCAGAGTTCCTTTTTACAGCCATATTTGGTGAAACAAACAAAGTAAAGTGGGAGCAACTACCTGGAAGAATCAAAGAATTCAAACCAGAAACTTCAAAGTTCTTCTCCACCAAAAAAGGTAAGAAAATCATTTCTACTTATCCTCTTTTTTTGTAATAACCTACACATCACACGGTGTTCACCAACATCTTTCGTATCACGAGAGCTTACATATTACATATCTGCTTCCTTTGACTGAAACAGATGAAACAAAAAGGAAAAAAAGACAAAGCACCAGTCCATATCCAAAACATTCTCATTGCTTCCAACACAAAGAGGAGGCGTCCGACCTCTTCCATCTAGTCATGAGCGATAGCTGGGCAGGAGAAATACAAAAAGTGAGTTGTTTTCTATTGCACCTCAAAATAGTTAGACAGAGGCCAAAAATAATGTAAGAATCTGTTTCTCACTAACCGTCACCTCCAAAATTATTTTAACTCCCCTGTCATAGCAAAACTATATTTAGGCGCATCCGCAGGGACAGTGAAAGCACGCAACTTACTGGAGCCCAGCTGAAGGCAGTATTTGGTCCAAGACTAGCACAGATGAACAAACGACATCATATGGAAAAGAGGATCCTCGATGACATAGCAGAAATCTGGGAAAGCAGACAAGAATCAAAACAGAGTGACAGAGTAATATTAGGACCAAACTTTGCAGAGGTAAACTTTTAAAAAGCAAAATCTTGTGAACATTGCAACAACTACTCTTTTTATATTCTTACACGGCTCTTTTTTCTAACAGTTTTTTTCATCATAAATATTGTTTGCAGCATATATTGGATTTGAAGAAACACACAACTACTATTACAAAATTTAAAAATGAATTGCAAAAAACAAAGAATCAGCTCGTTCCCATGTATCTCAAGGAAAACCAACAAAAAAAGCTCTCAACAGCAAACATGGTAACAACCTATTCTACCATGACAAACTCAGAAAATATGTGTTCTATTAAATTACTTTATATTAAACTGTCATCTAAGCAACAAGTATTTTATACGCAGATATTCATTCCAATGGAGAAGCATGACCGCTATGTACTATATGTGCTGGACAAATACAAACACAAAGTTCACATTATTGATACTCGAGAAACAACTCACGAGGAATTTGAAAAATAAAAGATACACATCGACAAATTGACACCACAAGAAGCAAGCCGAGTACTTTAGGAAAATGAAGATGCCAAAGAAAAAAGAGAAAGGCAGTTTCAGGAATATCATGTTCATAAGTCAGCAATCGTAAGCATTTATTCATAACAATTTTTCAGTTTTACAAGTTGCAATATTAAAACAATTAATTACAAAATAAAATATTCCCGGGTACCTAGGTTTAAAGAAGTCTTCAACATCATACTAGGACAAACAATGAATGCCAAGGGTACAAGATGGCAGACTCATACCGTGCAAGATATTCCAGTCGTAGAAAAGGGAGAATCAACATTTGCTATTTTAAAGCTTGCATTCCTCTATAATGGTGAAAAGTTTGTCGAAGACCTGGAAGATTTGACAGTAAGTTTATATATATTTACTTATAAACAACTTATATGCAGAAACTCTAATGATATACTTCTCTTCTCGGCAAAATTTCACAGGATGAGGTCGAAGACTGGAGGGCAGAGGCAATGTACATTCTCTTAAATAGCAAGATGAATCAAGTCAAAGCTAGTGAAATGGGTGAAGAGATTAGCAAGATCTTAAGCAAAAATGAAGACTAAAACTTTTGATTTAGCCCGCGAAGCTAATTCTATCTAGACGTGACAAAACAGTTTGTCAATAACTCACATTTATATGTAATGTAGTTAGAAATTGCGTATTCATATTGAAAAAAGAACTATTTCGACAACAGTGCGTCTTACATCATAAGAGAGCGCCGGTAAACAATAAACAACAATGCCTCTTCTTATTTGTACAACAGCAGTGACTCCAAAAACGAACCCTTACGCGTGACTCTGGAAAGCACCGTCCCGTGCCTCCAGAGGCGACATGGCCTCGTGCCACCAAACCCTGGGTCACCATGCCTCCGGGCAATATCCATACACACACATACCCTTACGCGTGACTCTGAAAAGCACCGTCCCGTGCCTCCAGAGGTGACATGGCCTCGTGCCACCAAACCCTGGGTCACCGTGCCTCCGGGCAATATCCATACACACACATACCCTTACGCATGACTCTGGAAAGCACCGTCCCGTGCCTCCAGAGGCGACATGGCCTCGTGCCATCAAACCCTGGGTCACCATGCCTCCGGGCAATATCCATACACACACATACCCTTATGCGTGACTCTGGAAAGCACCGTCCCGTGCCTCCAGAGGCGACATGGCCTCGTGCCACCAAACCCTGGGTTACCATGCCTCCGGGCAATATCCACACACACACATACCAAGAGCGCCTCAACCGTTGCTCGCTCCTACGCACACGTGACTTCACATGCTTCAAACCCATGCCTACGGAGGCAACATAACAATGCCTTTGTAGTATGCACACATGTGCATACACACACAAACATATATATCATTAACAAAGCATAACTCTTAACCAGTCATGACTGCACATTCTTCAAACATGTGCATTCCGAAACAAAGCAGCTTGCCTTTTGCACGACCTGCTAGGAGGTTCCCTCGCACCGGAGGCACCGTGTCACACCGCGACGGACAATGCGCTGCACGAACCAGCACGCCACACGAACCAGCACACACTTCGACCTATGCCCCCCCTTCAAGATGTTTATGAAAATTAAACGAGCCGAAGGCGAGCAGGAGGTTCCCTCATGCCGAAGGCGCCATGTCACCGCGACGGACAATGCGCCGCACGAACCAGCACGCCGCACGAACCAGCACACACTTTGACCAACACACACTTCGACCTATGCCCTCCCTTCAAGATGTTTATGAAAATTAAATGAGCCGAAGGCGAGC
>NC_041389.1:103811415-103828528 GCF_002162155.2 Triticum dicoccoides | reverse complement strand
CTTCGACCAACACACACTTCGACCTATGCCCCCCTTCAAGATGTTTATGAAAATTAAACGAGCTGAAGGCGAGCAGGAGGTTCCCTCGCGCCAGAGGCGCCGTGTCACACTGCGGCGGACAATGCGCCGCACGAACCAGCACACACTTCGACCAACACACACTTCGACCTATGCCCCCCCTTCAAGATGTTTATGAAAATTAAACGAGCCGAAGGCGAGCAGGAGGTTCCCTCGCGCCGAAGGCGCCGTGTCACACCGCGACGGACAATGCGCCGCACGAACCAGCACGCTTTTCTTCAATTTAGTAAAGTTATACTATAAAAAGTGCGTGCTGGTTCAATTTAATAAAGAAGTCACACGATTGAACAATTCTGAAGAGTGCCGTTTTACAATAAAAAGTTGCTTTTTTCGTTACTTGAAAGATCACATATGATAGTGTTGGTAGTCCCCGCCCGTAACTACCCCATAAATCTCCATTACCCGGAAATATAATGGAAACAGAAAGGGAAACGTGAAAGGGAAACAGGGAACCAAGCGCGCGAACTGGTATTTATTTGTGTTTTCGCGCGGAAAGGGAAAACGGAAAAATGTGATAGTATGAGGGTCAAAGTGCAAAACGCACGAAACCACAAACCGGAAAGAAAAAACCAGGAACCAACCGCGCCACCTGGTTTTCCCTGATGGAAGCGCTCCGCGCGAGACACTTCTCACGCGCGGGGCGCTCCCGAACCGCTCGTTACGAGCGCTCTCGTTAACTAGTTGCTTCCGGGTAGCAAGCACCCACGGGCTACACAACCCACGTACTTGGCTCGGGCAGCCCATGTGCACAGAATAGGTAGCTTCACCTTCCTACATCCCACGCGATGGAAGGGACTTCCTATTTACCGCATTATGCGGCAAACAAACGCCTCTTCGCACAGAGCGAACGCAACTGGACCGGCCCATTGGAGTAAAACTGTTAGTGATTGGTTGGGCGCAAAAAATCCGAAATAGAAAGAATGCGCAACCTGAAATACGGTCTCCAAACCTTCTGTTGTGGTTCGTACCACGCAAGCCAGCCGAACTGTATACAGGGATGTGAAAATCAGTAGCACCAAGTCTAAAGAAAAAACTGCAGCAGCGTAATTGACCATTACTCAATGTTTTATAAAACACAAATAATTTATTAAATTGAAGCAGCGTAAATTATTAAAATTATATTAAATTGCGAACACAATTCAACAATTTTTATCCAAAATTTGAGTAATTTTTGGAATGTACGTTTTTTTCAAAAATGCAAACAAATTCTATAAAAAGGAATAAATTTTGAATTTCCCAAACATTTTTCAAAAACATGAATATTTTTGGAATTTATGAAAAAAAATTTAAAGCACAAATAATTTTTGAATCTTGAGAACAAATTTGGAAACACGAACTATTTTTTAAAGCACGAACAATTTTTAAATATTGAGAACAAATTTTGAAATGGATAAATGTTCTGAAAAATCCCGATCAAATTTGGAAGTGCGAACAATTTTTTAAAGCACGAACGATTATTGAATCTTGAGAACAAATTTGGAAACACAAACATTTTTTGAATGTTGAGAATTTTTTTTGAAATGGAGAACAATTTTGAAAAATCCGTAACAAATTTGGAAGCACGAACAATTTTTTAAAGCACGAACATTTTTTGAACTTGAGAATTTTTTTAAAACAGAGAACAATTTCAAAAAAAATCCCGAACAAATTTGGAAGCGTGAACATTTTTTGAATATGTCAACAAAAAATTAAAATCCGGTACATTTTCTGAATTTCGAAAGTGTTGAACTTTTTTGTGTAATGAGAACAATTCTTTTTGAGAAATTTTTTTGAAAACACAAACAAAATTTAAAATTTTCGATTTTTTAAAAAAAGATAAAAAAAATAAAAATAAAATAATAAACAAAAAATAAAAAACGAAGAGAAAAAGACACAGAAAAAAACCCTGAAAAGCTAGTTGAAGAAAATAAACAGAAAAAACCCGGTTCTGGGAACCATCTAGAAGGTTCCCAAAACCGGTTGCTCCCACTGTGGTCATGGTCTAATGGGCCGACCCAGATCTACCGGTCGAGTCGTTGGCCTGTGCGTTGCGTCGACATTTGACGCAACGAGCGGCGAATATGAAATACCGCGATGGAAGTCGAAACGCAACGCAGCAAGAGTTAGTGCACGGCCAGTGGATAGCATGCATAATTGATCCAATGGCTAACATTAATTAGGGTGACGTGGCTGTGTGAGAGGCCAAGAAAATACTGAGAGGCTCCTATTTAGATGTAGAAAGACTAGTGTTTATTGTACTGTCTGGCACTATCATCAATTGAGCTGAGGTGTCCTTTGTCTTACTCTACGCTCCCAGCTAGGACCTCGACTCGGTCAATCTCGCGGCGCTATTTATATGCCAGCTCGCCGGTGCTGCACCACACAGTGACCTATAGGTTACCATTGCGCAACAAAAAGCCAGCGTGTGTATCTGAGCGTAATCCTTCCATGGCACCAGTGGCCGGAGGTGCGGCGACGGTGATGCTGCAACTTCTCCTCGTCACTCACCTCATTGTTGCCACCTGCACCAGCCAACAGGTCCAATTAATACACAAACTTGTCAATAATATGTATTCGAATCAGTCTTATAGTACTTCCTCCGTTCCTAAATAGTATTAGTTTTCTAAAAGATTCCATCATACGGAGTAGATTACATACAGAGCAAAATGAATGAACTATTCTCTAAAAAGCGTCTATATACATCCGGATGTAGTCTTTATAATGGAATCTCTAAAATGACTTATATTTAGGAACGGAGAGAGTATATCATAGTTATTCCACATTCTCTTAAATTTTCTGTCCATACGCTAGTTGCTCTGATGACATTGTCGTTGAGTAGAATTTGTATGTGGCATCTAAGGTCCTCTTAGTTGTGGATAGAGCTCGGGAGTTAGGATGCATGGTTGGGTAGGAGGAAACGGGTTGGGGAGTGAGCACGCCCCTTTTTGTTTTTCTTGGGAGAGTGACACTGTCGTCGGGCTGCTTGGTCATCTAGCCTCTAATATTTGATTTTCCACTTCCTCATAAGATCTAATATTATCTCTAATTCATGAACCGCAAAGTCGATTCGAGGATCATGTTAATCATGCACGAAATTTGAATCGCAACCCCAGTGAATCCAGAAGGTGCTAATCATATTATTTATGCAATGAACTGCCTATATATAGTACATGATCACGATGGAAGAAAGAAATGGCCTTATTCTATCTTGTTCCCACACCTCTCCCATCGTGAGAGTCTTCACAAGTTTCTTGCCTCCTCCAGCGGCCTCGCTGGCCATAGCGGGTATGGGAGAGGATGCCGCTCCGCTGGATCTAGTCCGAGCGCTGAAAACGGTTCGTAATTATGATAAGGTGTTGAATAATTATAGAATTTTGAAGAAAAAAAATCGAAGCCAAATTAATTGCACATAAAGTCATTGTTTGGAAGTCATTTTGCGACCCATACTCTATGTAGTCACTTGCAACTAGTCATCTTAAAAAATTAAGAGATGTTACATCAGTGTATTCAAAATGATAAAGTGGTACATATACTATCACATTGTAGTACATGTAACATTGGTATAACTACACAGCTAGTAGGATGCATTTATCCGCTAGAGTAATTTCCCACGAATTAGTAAGACGATGATGGAGAAGCTGAAAACACCACAAACAGTAGCCCCTAAACCGCCGGGCTCCAATATGGGGGTAGAGCCTTCACCCTCCATAACCACGAAAACCCGACGAGAGAGACCCTCCTTAGGGAAGAAATCAAAGGAGAAAGAACATGAAGGAGGCCCTACCCCCATGCTTTCGATGGCGCGAGTGCGCTACATCGAGCACCGCCATTTTCTCGTACCGCCCTCATCCATTCGTGTCCCAATTGTAAACCTAGGGCATATCATTTAATCATGAAATTAATCATTTTTTGGCTAGGGAAATATATGTGTCGTATATCTTCTAGTGAATAAGATTAATCATTTTCAAGATACGGAATATTATCTTTCACAGAAGGAAATCAATTTTTTTCGAGATACGGAAGAATCTAGCAAATTAACCTATTGGTGCTTATAGTGCTGTAAAAGGAAATCGATTATTTTCAAGATATGAAAGAATCATGGAAATTAATCAATTGATGTTTATGGTACAATCTGGCAAAATCATGAATCGAGTTGAGCTGTTCTTATTTCTTACTCTACCCTCCTGGTAGGACCTCGACTCGTCATCAATTGAGCTGAGGTGTCTTTGTCATACTATACGCTCCCAGCTAAACCTCCACTTGGTCAACCTTGCGGCACTATCTATGTGACAACTCACATGTGCAGGTGCAGCGTCATGCAGTTAGCATGCACCTGAGATGCAAGACCTTGTATTGCGAGAGATGTCCTCGCCATGTCTAGTGTGAGACCTTTCACACTACTCTCTGTAAAATGTTGCTAATGAAATAAAATCTTTTGGTGTTCAAAAAAATACCGGAGGCTTAGCGCCATCCATGCCACGACCATGTGGTCTTAAGCTTATTTAATGCTAGCTATCCACCACATGTCTCATCAATAGAAAAAAAGCATCTATGCATACATAGGATACCGGTCGACCTTTTCTTGTTGTTGCCTTTTTTTAACAAGTTTGCAAAACACAGGGCTGAGTTTTTTTGCTTGCGGATCTAGATAATAACGATTCTTCTAGCCGAGTTGCTCCTTTGATCGGAGCCAGATGTAGTCGAGGGAACCTTCGGTGTCATCCTCCTCAATAAGGTCACAAGATTCCTAGAACTTGTGCCTACTGCCTAGTACAACCCTTGCGCGGATTTTCATAGCTATCGTTGTGGAGGAAGGAAAGAGATGGGAGGGGAAGGATCAGGCAGCCAACGAAGAACGAACTATGGTGCTCATCAATAACCGCCCAAATTTCTTAGTCTGATACACAATTGCTGGGCCTTGAGGGCTTGGTGCTCTGACGCCCATCATGTGGCCGCCAATCCAAAAGGGTGCAGTTTTCCTGCCCTCAGCATGGCGTCCATAGTTTGTTAATCTGGTGATTTAATTAGCTGCTCTTTCAACAAGCATGTACTACAAGCCGTTCATTTTTCTTTGCCAAACGGTAGTGGAAATAAAAATTTTGGGCTCAACGACACAAACAAGAAAAGAGTCATGGTTTTCTCGTTATTAATACCCCAAAGTTTGGGGTTTTGTGAAATCTTTTCTACTTGTGCGTAAACTTTTTTTCCATGACCCAACTACATCCGCAAATAAAACAATTCAAGCTACAGGGTTTGATGACAAAGTAATGATTGCAGTGTGTGACTTCACCTAGTTTAATGGGATAGATAATTTTAAATTCATGTATGACCTCACATTAATATATTTTTCCAGGTTTCTGAATGTAGAATAATATGTTTTCAAGAAAGTTTTAAAATAAAAAAATTGAACATGCTCGAGTGTACTTTTTTAACCAGCTATACAATACTTCATACTCTCATTGCTGGTATTTATGTCCATGCAGATTTACATCAGGAAATTTTACCCACACTTCTGTGTATTAATTTACCAAATTCAGTCAATGCAATAATTCTGTGTCTACAAAACAAGTAGTATATCATACTTTTAAGATGGAATAATCAGATTATTTAGGTCTAAAATACTTCTACATCAGTGGTACCAGCTAGCTTTCGTCACTCTTGAAAGCTAATACATGTAAATTTCCATAGGCGGCGGGTCTGAGAGGAGCTGCTGCGCCTGCTGCGACTGACTCACCGGATCAGTTCCGCGGCAAGCCTCGACTTCCACGTTTTGCTTTGCCAAGCCACTATGAGCTCCATTTCCGCCCTGGCCTCATGTCCTACACCTTCTCTGGTGTGGTGGCAATTACTGTCGTCGTCTTAGCACCGACCCGTTTCCTCGTGCTCAATGTTATGGAACTCACCATTGACCGTGCATCCATTCATTTCAAGGTATGTAAATGGTGCACCCATCTGTAAACCAAAGGCAGCTTTCAAAGATCCTTCCATCCTCACATCACATATATTAAACCCCATCTTAAATAGTGTCATGGTTCCCAGTTGTTCCAATGTTTGGTGCCAACCGAGGTGGTGTTTTTCAAGGATGACCAAATTATGGTGCTCGGGTTTCGTAAAGAGCTTCCACTAGGTGAGGGTGTTCTCATGATGCACTTCAATGGCACCCTCAATCATGAGATGATGGGATTTTACAGGAGGTATGACATCCTTTTTGCATTTGTATTTCATGCACGAAAGTGTAATATTACCAATTGGTATTAGAAGTGTGAAACAATATACTCCAATAAAACTAAATGGGTATGTGTGTGTGTGCATGCACGTTCATGTCTGTTTATGTATTTCGTTTTATAATTCTATTCCTACGAGTAGAATATTTATTCTACATACGAGGCAGAAAAAACAGTAAGTCATGTAGGAAAATTAGTAAGACATGCAGAAACCTTGTAAGATGTGTAATAAAATTAATAAGACATCATGTGGATAAAGTTGCAGGCCACGTTAAAATAGTACGATATGTCCAAAAGTAAAAGTACGAGCAATAAAATTAGTTATACGTACAGAAAAGTAATCATAAATCCTTACTAGCTTCTGCATTATTCTTATTACTACTTTTTTTCATAGTTATTACTGTATTTTTCACTTGTGAGTAGAATAACTTACTCTACGCATAGGAGACAAGTAAGATTATTATATACCTATATAGTAAACAAACATGAGTTTTAGTAGGTTATGGTGCACCAAGAAAAGTCATGTTGTTTGTAACAAAATTATAGGTTAGACATGAAAAAAATAGCAGACTCACATCAATTTAATTCTCATGCTCAGAAAAGCAGAATAGATATAGATGTTGTATATGAATCCATGGAGCTATATACCCAAAAAGGCTTTGGCCCCGTTTTATATGTAAAGCAAGTGCCAACACATCGATCGATACGGACCACAACACAACACACCAACACACACACCCAAAGCCGGATACATAGATGTGACAGGCTTACAACAACACCACCCCGATCGACATGAACTATAAGGAGCCGCCGAAGCTCTTTTCAGAGAACCCGCAAAGAGGTGAAGTTGAAAGACGACGAACTCGGAGCTCCAAGATGGTGCCTTCATGAAGGACACAACACCAAAGTGCCGCCATCGTCCGATCCAAAGATCTAGATTTTTATCCGGAGCACGGCGAAGGGAAAAAGGAGTAACCACAACCTCCCGAGCACGCGCTGGTCGCGGGCGGCGACGCGGGGCTCCTTCCGTGCGGGCGCGGTGGCAGGAGCTCGGCGGGGCATGGGCGAGCGCGGCGCGGAGCATCACCAGCAGGCACACTGGCGCTAGAGGCCATGGCCGGTGCTCGCGCGACCCGCTGCGAGGAGCGGCGACGGCTGTTGGCGAGAATCGCGGCGACGGCTGCATGCCAGCCCCCCCCGCCCGTGAACTTGCTAGCTAGCTAGCTAGCCAACCCGTGTTGGGTAGTTTGGCCATGCGGCCGCGACGGGACGAGCGCGGGCGGGGCGAGGCGCGGCGACCGGCGGCGGGGCATGGGCGAGCGACCATGCCGGGCGCGGCGGCGAGATGCAAGGTGGGGGCGGATGCAGCGGACGTTTTGGGTCATTCCCCCGCCTGAGCGCCACCAACACAAGCCGGACATGCGTGCCCATTTTGGCTCCATTGCCATCCCAAACGGACGAAATCCGGACAAAGCGGACGTCCGTTTGAGTTCGTGCGATGGAGTTGGCCTCACTCTCGCCACCTTTCCCAACGCCACCCCTACGACGCCTGGCCTCGGCTCTCGGCCTGTATCTACAGCTGATAGGTACTCCCTCCGCCGCCTGCGGTCAATTGAACTAAAACCACGCCGAGTAAATCGGAAGTGAGGTGCCGGTCCACGGTAGTGGTACGTGACACTCGCCCAACAACGCGAGGTGCTGGAAAGGGCACAACTTGCCGCCGTGAGCGGACCTAGGGCATCCACACAAGCAGCTCGCCAACGGCCCGACGCAGGAGCCTGTCCCGCCGCCGCCGCGAACTACCCGCACCACTACCGTGGACCGGCACCACGCCATCCCAGCAACCAGATAGGTCGCTGCCACCCCCCGAGCCACCCGTCGTTGACCAAGGGGCCAGATCCGAGTGGATCTGACCGGAGATCAGCGGGGGTGCCCAGTCCCCCATCCCGCGCCACCACCGCTGGAGAGCAAGGTAGCAGCCACCAGCCTGCGCTGCCGCAGCCCGTGCCGCTCGACGGGACAGATTGGGCGGAGGAGGCCGACGCAAATGAACGCAGCGCCTCGAGCCACCGCCACCTCCCGGCTGAGCACGCCCCACCGGATGCCGGCACACAACCCTCCACGCGCCTCACCAGCCCACCCCCATCGTCGGAGACACCGCCGCAGCCGCTCCATGGCGCCCTCGGTAGCACTGCGCTTCCTGTGAGGCCGCCGCCCCGCACAAGCAGCCCTGCGAGGAAGGGAGAAAAGAGGCCCCGCCACCGGTGGCGCAAGCCAGCGACGACGACGGGGGGGAGGGGCGGGAAAGAGCTAGCGACGGCTGAACGAGGGTTCGCCCTCCCGCTCGCGGGAGCGGGGCGGACGAGACGGGTCGGGTTCTCCTTTTTTCATGGTTTCCTGAATGGTTCCATGGAGCTATATACAGAAGAAGAGAGAACAAATGAACTATCGGTTTCCGTATGCTCAAAACATTGTAGGATGCCACATTCGCTAGCCAGTTTACAATTAGTCCTATCAATGTTGAAACTACAAAATAGACTTGCATTTGGGTAGTATTTTTGCACAACTAATACTATTATCTTTGATGGTTCATGATTTGTGATGTATTTTGAGTTCAGTAGATATCAGTATAAGGGGAAGACGACACACATGGCGGTGACACAATTTCAGCCTGTGTATGCGCGGCGATGCTTTCCCTGTTGGGATGAGCCTGCTTTTAAGGTCATTATCATCTCATTGTTACTGAGATATCTAGATTTTCTAGATGATTGATCTATCATTTTTGTTCCTGAAGCATCAGTGGCCATGTACTCATAAGTTAAGTATGTGTTTATAGGGAAAACGATTCTAATTCCTCTAGTTATACCTTCATTTTTCTTCTCATGTATGTGAACGAGGGCTTCAGTGCATTCATCTCTGTTTGCTAACTTTTTTCTTGCATTATCTCGATCTTTTAGGCGAAGTTCAAGATAACATTAGAAGTTTCATCTGAGATGGTAGCACTTTCCAACATGCCTATATCTAGTGAGACAGTGGGTGGTTCTATGAGGATTATCCATTTTGAGGAATCACCTCTCATGTCAACTTATTTAGTTGCCATGGTTGTTGGTATTTTTGACTTTGTTGAGGATGTAGCATCGAAAGGTATGGACTCCATTTTTCATATAAGATTCACCTAATCCATTAACTTGTTATTATCACTTTCCATTGTTCCTTTTTCTTTAGGCACTAAAGTTCGTGTGTACACTGAAGTTGGTAAGAGTTCACAAGGGAAGTTTGCATTGGATGTTGGGGTGAAGTCATTGGATTTCTATAATGAGTAAGATCTGAACATACCCTTTGAAATTAATTAAATAGGTTTCGGGAGAAGAACATAAGTGATCATACTGATGTCTTTCAAACTATTGATGTTATCAGATATAATCACTAACCAAGTCTTTTTTTCTTAATTGTCATAGTTACTTTGGCACTCCCTATGCACTCGCTAAGTTGGATATGATTAGTATCCCGGAATTTAATTGGATGGGAATGGAGAATTATGGACTGATCACTTTCCATCCCACGGTCTTTCTTTTTGATGGTCCTTCTACAACATCCACAAAACTACAGGAAGTATAGACCGCAAATCATAAACTTATTTGTAACATTTCTTTCATCATTTACTATACATGACTTCGAAAAATAGGCATTTTTACCTAAATGATGCATAAGGGAATTACATTACTTCAACTAACAATAATTATGTTAGTCTACTATACACATGTTTTCTATGGCTGAAGTTTTTTGAAGACATACTTTGTTTATAGATCCCAAAATATATTTTTAGATTGCAGTACTTGTGGCACATGAATTGGCTCATCAATGGTGTGGAAATCTTGTAACCATGGAATGGTGGAATCACTTATGGTTAAACGAGGGATTTGCTACATGGGTAATTTGATGACTCAAATTTTCAAGAATTATATACCATGATAATTATCTATACTTAATGAACTAGTTTGTTAACAGATGAGCTATCAAGCAGTAGATTCCTTTTTTCCGAAGTGGAATATTTTGCTGGATTTTCTTGAGAACACAATGTCTACTCTTAAATTGGATTCAATAGCAGGGTCTCATCCGATAGAGGTAATCACATTGCTTGTTGATGTGGTATGGCATGATCATTGGGTTGTACTTATTATTCATTGCATATGCCATTTATTTATATGCTTTTGCATAGATTCTATGTGCACATAGAACCTATGGTAAAACTCTGTTGTTGTTGAAATACGAATATCTCATAAGTTTTACTTTTGACATGCCTATATGATGATAATTCATATACAGTATGTAAATTTCGAATCCTATTAATTCTTGGGTTGAGGACTCCTGACAGGTCAACGGAATACACCACCAACAACAAAAAAAGCTTTTCAGTCCCAAACAAGTTGGGGGTATGCTAGAGTAGAAATCCATAAGGTCTCTAAAACTAAGTCATGGTTTTGGAACGTGGCTGGCTAACTTCCATTCATCCCTGTCCATGGCTAGTTCTTTAGTGATATTCCAGTCCTTCATATCCCTCTTTACGGACTCCTCCCATGTCAATTTTGGTCTACAGCAACCTCTCTTGACATTATCAACACACTTTAACCGCTCGCTATGTACCGTCGCTTCTAGAGGCATGTGTTGTATATGCTCAAACCATCTTAGATGATGTTGGAGAAGTTTCTATTCAATCGGTGCTACGCCAATTCTGTCACATATATGATCATTCCAGACTCGATCCTTCCTTTTATGGACACATATTCATCTTGGCATGTGCATGTGCGATACTCCTTACTGTTGGACATGTCGCCTTTTAGTTGGCCAACATTCAACGCTATACGACATCTCATGTCGAATTTTCATTCTATAGAACCTGTCTTTCGTTTTTATGGCACTCTCTTGTCACAAAGGACACTAGAAGCTTGATGCCACTTCATCCATCCAGCTTTGATTCGATGGATCACATCTTCGTTGATATCACCATCCTTCTACATAGTTGACCACAAATATAGGAAGGTGTCCTTGAGGTATTGCTTGCCCATCAAGGCAAAACTCCCCCCTCCGTATACCCAGTAGTATTGAAACCACACCTCATATACTCATTGTTAGTTCTACTAAGCCTAAAGATGTCTGATTCCAAAGTATGTCTACTAAACTCCAACTTTCCATTAACCCTCGTCCAACTATCATTGACTAGCACCACATTGTCCGCAAAGGGCATACACCATGGGATATCTACTTCTATATCCCTTGTTACGTCATCAACCACCAAGTAAAAAAGATAAGGGCTCAAAACTCGCCCTTGGTGCAGTCCTATTTTAATTGGAAAATCATTAGTGTCGTCATCACTTGTTCAAACACTTGTCACAATATTATTGTAAATGTCCTTGATGAGGCAGTTTACTTTGTTGCGACTTTGTGTTTCTCCAAGGCCCACCACATGACATTCCACAGTATCTTATCATAGGCCTTATCCAAGACAATGAACACCATATGCATGTCCTTCCTTGGTCAATGTCCATTAGTTGTCATATGAAGAAAATGGCTTCCATGGTCAACGTCCAAGGCAAGAAACCAAACTGATTTTTGGTCACACTTTCCATTCTTCTTAAGAGGTGCTCAATGACTCTCTCCCTTATATAGCTTCATTGTATGTCTCATTATCTTAATATGGTTTTAGTACAGCATTGAACACCACCATTGTTCCTGAGGATTGGTATAATATACTCCGCCTCCATTCTTCGAGCATCTTATTTGACCGAAAGATAAGGTCAAGAAACTTAGTTTATTTTTGAACCAGGCAGAACCCCTTTCCATTACTTGCATAACAGAAATACATTAGTTCATCACCGAGAAACCCACTGCAGATACTCGCCATCAAGATACCCACTGCAGTACGAAAACCCGATTACACCATATAGACTATTACTATCATACCAAGGTTCTATGCTCACACATGAGCAAAAAGGACAAACACCCACACATAGGGGTACACAAAAGTGGCAAAAGGCACTAAATAACAGACATAGCCAAAACACAAATGGAGCATGTATGAAGTAGGCCAGAAGCACTAGGAAGGCATCAAGCGTCACCCCCATCTTGAAGAGTAGAAGCACTAGGAAGGCATCAAGCGTCACCCCCATCTTGAAGAGTAGTGCAAATCTGCATCGTGTTTGAAATGTTGTCCCTCAACATCTTGGCGCCCTTCCTCAAATCAACAACATCTTCAAAATTCAGCAGTCCTGCACAATATGTCAAAAAAAGCACAAGTAGAAAACAACTTCAAACGAGGTTTTGAGAGTTTTGAATTCAAATGTCACCTTGTTGCCATAGTTCCAAATAGCCCAACATATAGCAGCTAAACCAATAGTATAGTAAGTCCCCCTACCCTCGGAGGAAGAAAGAAGAGCACCAAGAATAAGTTTGCCACACAGCTGGGCACAGATCGATACCAAACATGCTAGCCACAGTACGCCAGGCTACTCTAGCCATCGGGCACAGGAAGAAAAGGGGTTGTGATGTCTCTCGATCATGACAAAGGAACATTTAGGTTTACCTTCTAGTTCCTCCTTTTCATCAGATACCTTGTTAAACCCGCATCCAGGAAAAGTTGCCGCAGAAAAATCTGAATTTTCGAAGGAAGTTTCGCTTGCCATATCCAGCTATAGTCACTATCAGATAGGTTTTCCTCCGAAAGATTATAAACATAGTAATGAAGCAGCATTTTGGTCCAAGGGGCCATCTAACAACATCACCATCATTGGAGATACAAAGTCTCTTGGCTAGCTCCATAATGCAGTTTGATTGCTCACTGAGGTCAGGATTTGGTCTCCTTCTAGAAAAGGAAGTACTATCAGCCTCTGGGCACTTATTAACGGTACAATCTTGATAATTGCATACGCTGAAAAGTTGGGGGAACTTTCCAGCAAGAGGAATTGTCCTTTAAGGGGTCCTTCCATAATCTTGCAGTATCCCAAGATTGAACATCAATTTTCCTATCAGCGATATAATATTCTTTCACCTTAAGGATAGCTTTCCAGCAATGTGAATCATTGAATTTTCTCTCTAACAATAGCCATGATAGCTCTTTTAAAATACTTGGCATTTATAATATACTGCCATAGACCAGTTTTTTCTCCGGTGTCCACCACCACTTGGTGAGTAGACTTTTTTCGAGAAAACGCAAAGGACCTTTGCGTTTCATTTCATTGAAAAGATAGGGAGTCGGTTACAGCCGTCCTAGGACGAATAAGCAGCGGGCAAGTACAGTGCTCAGTGCACATCCCATGAAGGGGGCAGGACTACTCTAAGGCCCGTCGCTCCGGCGCTAGCCCAGCAGCCGACCTCCTCCTTGATCCGGTCCATCAGCGTGCCAAGGGAGGCGACATATTGTCGAAAACGCATCTGTTCCTGTGCTTCCAGACCAACCATGGCACAAGGAGTGCAACGGAATGTAGGGCCTTGCGTTGTGCGTGCGACGTGCCGAGCTCATGCCGCTTCTATACAAATGCATTCCCTCGCGCCGGCGCAAGGTCAGAACGGTGGCGGAAGGCCTCAACGACAACTCCTGGGCCCGCGACATCCAAGGCGTCCTTGGCATCCACGAGATTGGTCAGTACCTACAACTCTGGCACCTAGCGCAGCAGCTCACACTCTGCGATGCCCCTGATCGGCTGATCTGGAAGTGGACGGTGAGCGGACTGATGTTTTACTTATGTAGATACTTATCCCCAAGGCCCCCTTTTTCTTAGATTTGCAAATTTTGGACCACTTTAATCAGGTTCCTCTTCTTTTCTTTACTAACTTGCCAAAAAATCTCCTTCTTTGTGTTGTTTAATATCTTAATGAAAGTTATACACAGTAAAAATATAGACATATATCAGTAAGCAATACTAGAGGGATTCACATTCAACAAAGTGAGCCTACCACCAGTGGATGCAGTATTTCCAATCCACGTGTCACGTCTTTTGATGTATTTAGATTCAATGAAGTCAAAGTTCATCCCCCTTAAATAGGAGAATCTAACATGCACTCCAAGATATCTCATAGGAAAATGCCCAATCTGATAGTTGAATATATCTGCATAGATCTAAGTATCTCACCATCACCTCCCACACATAATTTTACACTTTTTTAAAATTAATCTTCAACCCGAACATCATTTCAAGCATATAGAGTAATATTTTAAGATTTAGAGAGCTTTATTAGGATCATAATGAATACACAATACTGTGTCATCAGCATACAACAAAATGGCTACTCCATTGTCAATTAGGTCAGGGGCAGTACCAAGCAGAAGTTTATTTCTGTGCATTCAAAACCATCTTACACAAGCACTCAATAACCATGTCAAACACAAAAGCAGATAGGGCATACCCTTGCCTCACCCCCTTGTGACTTTGAAAGTAGGACCCATTAGTAATATTTAGCTTCACACTAATAGGCCATTATACATGATGCATTTCATCCAGTTGCACCATGTAGGCCCAAACCACCCTCATCTTAAGGCAGTCAATTATAAAGTCCCAATTGACCTTGTCATAGGCTTTCTCAAAATCAAGCTTAGTGACAATCCCAGTTATTTTCTTAATATAAGTATGATGAAGTATTTCATGCAGGGAGAGGATACCATCCATGATAGTTATGTGGTCAATAAAAGTATTCTGGTGCACACTAAACAACTTATTAGCAAACAGTGCCACCCTACTATCTAGGACCCTGGTAATCAGCTTGTAGGGACATGTAAGCAAACATATAGGTCTAAATTGTTGAATTTTCTTGGCCCTGCTAATTTTAGGCAACAAAGTAATAATCCCATAGTTCAATCTATGAAAAGTAAGGGTGCTAGTGTGAAAGGAAGCAAACAAATTCATGGTGTGATGTTGCACAATTTCACAACACCATTGATAAAACTAAGCAGGAATGTTGTCAGGACCAGGGGCTATATACTATCACTATGTCTACAAGGACTCACCACACATCAATGGGGATACAATCAGGGCCAATCACCTTGCCTCCCGTCATCCTTTTTAAAGCCTCGCTGACCTCAGACTCCTGGATTCGCCGCACCAAACATCTATTGGTATCATCAAAAGAGTCATCCAGCTCAATTGTAGAGTTATCATTCTCTCCATTAAACATCTTGTTGAAGTATTCTCGACATATATGTTTTCTCTCCTCGTCCTCCACGAGAAGATTTTTTGATCCAGCCTTAATGCATTTTACTTGGTCCACATCCCTCATCTTCCTCTCTGAGATCTTGGCCCTCTTATGAATGTTTGTTTCTCCTTCCTTCATTTTTAAAGACATGTAGAGGCCCTGATAGGCTCAAACCCTTGATTCACCCACACATCTCTTAGCATTCTTATTGACCCTCACAGGTCAACGGAATATGAGAACAATTTCTAAATCCACATATGGAAAAATGTTAGGAATATAAATATTGAACATTGTATGCCAGTGAACTGAAATCACGCGATAAAAATTATTAAAAATCTTCACATCAATGTTGGCTAACATTACTTGGATACTTCAATCAATATTATAATATGATTGTCATGCATCATGTTCCCCATGTGTGTATCCAACATGAAGCCAACTTGCAAAAAACATGACCTGCAGCGAAACATAGTCTAACAAGTCTAGATTGCGCATCTCACATGGTAGAGCATTCCCAACGACACCTCATGTGTACTTATAAATTTAAAGGATGGCTTATGTCCTTGGAAATTAGGAAGGAAAGGTGTATCCTCTCACTCATTCCAATTATTGTATGGAGCTTAGAGGGGTAGTAGTGTCACCAATTCCTCGAATGCAATGCTTTCACTTGTACTTGCTTGCTAAGGCCGTAGTATGTTGGGTTTATTCTTAGTAATCAAGGTTCCCCTCATGGTGTTGCATCTCTTTTTTAAGGCAAATGCCCATTGTCCCCATGTAATGTGTTTGATTAATATCAATGGGAGAGTGTGGAATCAGGTTACATAATAGAGTATCAGGTTGGTACATATATTAGAGCATTCAGTTCTATCTACTTTGAATCTTTTATCAGCACCTCATTAAACCCCACATAGTTCACGCATGGATTTACTAGGTGACCTCATGGAGAGGACACTTGCTACTGCATGGTAACATAGTATATAATGTTATGTCTGATATAGTTGGCAACCACTTACAATGATGATTTTTCTATTACATGTGCTTTGATCAGTCACTAATATGGCATCATTCCTAGACATTTCAGCTAGTATATATGGCTACATTGATTTAATTTTCCAACCATCTTTGATATTAATGATGTTCCTACGTTGGAGTGTGAGTCGGATTCAGAGATTGCTTCTAGCTTTAGATGGATCTAAACACCCAAGTTAGTGTGGGAGTGGGGCCTAGGAAATAGTGGTTGAAGAACCCATGCTTCATGTCGCCACGGTGAACATCATCCTACATGATGTCATGGGTAGAATCTACTAAATATAGCATCCATCCCACTTGTGTTTGATCTCTCTTATCTTATTCGATTTGTTGTAAAACGAATTTTAGCCAATGAAAAAGTAAATTATTGAAAAAAGGCATAAATGTCTCAGAACATACTTCCTTCCTCGCACTCTATCCTTGTTGTATTAGTAGTAGGTGTTTAGTCATCCATCTTCTCTATTACTCAAGGGTGCATATAAAACATTGATAAGTAATGTATTTTCGTATAAGAGGCCCTCTAAAATAGTTGTAACAAAACAAGATTTTGTAAAATCTCTGAAACATTGAATCTAGGATGTTGTTTTTCGCACGAATGGAAGAAAAATGTTGGTTCAGGT